>NC_057814.1:432608560-432780538 GCF_018294505.1 Triticum aestivum
CCACCGACGTACTCCTTCCTCCTATATATACCTACGTACCCCCAAACGATCAGATACGGAGCCAAAAACCTAACTCCACTACCGCAACCTTCTGTACCCATGAGATCCCATCTTGGGGCCTGTTCCGGAGATCCGCCGGAGGGGGCATCGATCACGGAGGGCTTCTACATCAACACCATAGCCCTTCCGATGAAGTGTGAGTAGTTTACCTCAGACCTTCGGGTCCATAGTTAGTAGCTAGATGCCTTCTTCTCTCTTTTTGGATCTCAATACAATGTTCTCCCCCTCTCTCGTGGAGATCTATTCGATGTAATCTTCTTTTGCGGTGTGTTTGTTGAGACCGATGAATTGTGGGTTTATGATCAAGTTTATCTATGAACAATATTTGAATCTTCTGAATTCTTTTATGTATGATTGGTTATCTTTGCAAGTCTCTTCGAATTATCAGTTTGGTTTGGCCTACTAGATTGATCTTTCTTGCAATGGGAGAAGTGCTTAGCTTTGGGTTCAATCTTTCGGTGTCCTTTCCCAGTGACAATAGGGGCAGCAAGGCACGTATTTTATTGTTGCCATCGAGGATAACAAGATGGGTTTTTTTAAATCATATTGCATGAATTTATCCCTCTACATCATGTCATCTTGCTTAAGGCGTTACTCTGTTCTTATGAACTTAATACTCTAGATGCATGCTGGATAGCAGTCGATGTGTGGAGTAATAGTAGTAGATGCAGGCAGGAGTCGGTCTACTTGTCTTGGACGTGATGCCTATATACATGATCATACATAGATATTCTCATAACTATGCTCAATTCTGTCAATTGCTCAACAGTAATTTGTTCACCCACCGTAAAATACTTATGCTCTTGAGAGAAGCCACTAGTGAAACCTATGGCCCCCGGGTCTATCTTCATCATATTAATCTTCCAGCACTTAGTTATTTCCATTGCTTTTTACTTTGCTTTTATTTTACTTTGCATCTTTATCATAAAAATACCAAAAATATTATCCTATCCTATCTATCAGATCTCACTCTCGTAAGTGACCGTGTAGGGATTGACAACCCCTTATCGCATTGGTTGCGAGGATTTATTTGTTTTGTGTAGGTGCGAGGGACTCGCGCGTAGCCTCCTACTGGATTGATACCTTGGTTCTCAAAAACTGAGGGAAATACTTACGCTACTTTGCTGCATCACCCTTTCCTCATCAAGGGAAAACCAATGCAGTGCTCAAGAGGTAGCAAGAAGGATTTCTGGCGCCGTTGCCGGGGAGGTCTACGCAAAAGTCAACATACCAAGTACCCATCACAAACCCTTATCTCCCGCATTACATTATTTGCCATTTGCCTCTCATTTTCCTCTCCCCCACTTCACCCTTGCCGTTTTATTCACCCTCTCTTTTCCGTTCGCCTTTTTCGCTTGCTTTTTGTTTGCTCGTGTGTTGGATTGCTTGTTTGTCACGATGGCTCAAGATAAAACCAAATTATGTGACCTTACCAATACCAACAATAATGATTTCCTTAGCACTCCGATTGCTCCTCTTACCGATACTGAATCTTGTGAAATCAATGCTGCTTTGTTGAATCTTGTCATGAAAGATCAATTCGCCGGCCTTCCTAGTGAAGATGCCGCTACTCATCTAAATAGCTTCGTTGATTTGTGTGATATGCAAAAGAAGAAAGATGTTGATAATTATATTGTTAAATTTAAGCTATTTCCTTTTTCGCTTAGAGATCGTGCTAAAGCTTGGTTTTCGTCTTTGCCTAAAAACAGTATTGATTCTTGGAATAAGTGCAAAGATGCTTTTATCAAGTATTTTCCTCCCGCTAAGATCATCTCTCTTAGAAATGATATTATGAATTTTAAGCAACTTGATCATGAACATGTTGCACAAGCTTGGGAGAGGATGAAATTAATGATACGTAATTGCCCCACTCATGGTTTGAATTTGTGGATGATTATACAAAATTTTTATGCCGGATTGAATTTTGCTTCTAGAAATCTTTTAGATTCGGCCGCGGGAGGCACTTTTATGGAAATCACTTTAGGAGAAGCTACTAAACTCCAAGATGATATTATGGTTAATTATTCTCAATGGCACACTGAAAGATCTACTAATAAAAAAGTGCATGCGATAGAAGAAATTAATGTTTTGAGTGGAAAGATGGATGAACTTATGAATTTTTTTGCTACTAAGAGTGTTTCTTCTGATCCAAATGATATGCCTTTTGTCTACTTTGATTGAGAATAATAATGAATCTTTGGATGTGAATTTTGTTGGTAGGAATAATTTTGGTAACAACGCGTATAGAGAAAACTTTAATCATAGGCCTTATCCTAGCAATTCCTCTAATAATTATGGTAATTCCTACAACAATTCTTATGGAAATTTTAATAAGATGCCCTCAGAATTTGAGACTAGCGTTAAAGAGTTTATTAATTCACAAAAGAATTTCAATGCTTTGCTTGAAGAAAAATTGCTTAAAGTTGATGAATTGGATAGGAACGTTGATAGAATTTCTCTTGATGTTGATTCTTGAAAACTTAGATCTATTCCTCCTAAGCATGATATCAATGAGTTTCTCAAAGCCATGAGAATCTCCATTGATGAGTGCAAGGAAAGAACCGCTAGGATGCGTGCTAAGAAAGATTGCTTTATGAAAGCGTGTTCTTCAAATTTCTATGAAAATAAAGATGAAGATCCAAAAGTTATTGATGTGTACCCTATTAAATCTTTGTTTTCAATATGAATCTTGATAATGATGGGACTGAATATGATCCACCTTTACCTAGAAGGCGTTCCAAAAATTCGTAGTTTTTAGATCTTGATGCTAAAATTGATAAAAGTGGGATTAAAGAAATCAAAACATTAGATGTTAATAAACCCACTATTTTGGATTTCCAGGAATTTAATTATGATAATTGCTCTTTGATAGATTGTATTTCCTTGTTGCAATCCGTGCTAAATTCTCCTCATGCTTATAGTCAAAATAAAGCTTTTACCAAACATATCGTTGATGCTTTGATGCAATCTTATGAAGAAAAGCTTGAGTTGGAAGTCTCTATCCCTAGAAAAATTTATGATGAGTGGGAACCTACTATTAAAATTAAGATTAAAGATCATGAATGCTATGCTTTGTGTGATTTGGGTGCTAGTGTTTCCACGATTCCAAAAACTTTGTGTGATTTGCTAGGTTTCCGTGATTTTGATGATTGCTCTTTAAACTTGCACCTTGCGGATTCCACTATTAAGAAACCTATGGGAAGAATTAATGATGTTCTTATTGTTGCAAATAGGAACTATGTGCCCGTAGATTTTATCGTTCTTGATATAGATTGCAATCCTTCATATCCTATTATTCTTGGTAGACCTTTCCACGATTGGTGCAATTATTGATATGAAGGAAGGGAATATTAGATTCCAATTTCCATTAAAGAAAGGCATGGAACACTTCCCTAGGAAGAAAATAAAATTACCTTATGAATCTATCATGAGAGCCACTTATGGATTGCCTACCAAAGATGGCAATACCTAGATCTATCCTTGCTTTTATGCCTAGCTAGGGCCGTTAAACGATAGCGCTTGTTGGGAGGAAAACCAATTTTATTTTCAGGTTTTTTTGCTTTTTGCTTCTGTTTAGGAATAAATATTTGTTCTAGCCTCTGGTTAGATGTGTTTTTATATTTTAATTAGTGTTTGTGCCAAGTTTAACCTATAGGATCTTCTTGGATGATAGTTATTTGATCTTGCAGAAATTTCCAGAAACTTTCTGTTCACGAAAATAATTGTTAAAAATCACCAGAACGTCATAAAATATTGATTCCAATTGCTGCTGATCAATAAACAAATTTTCTACGTCTTCCTATTTTGGCTTATTTTTTAGAGTTCCAGAAGTTTGCGTTAGTTACAGATTACTACAGACTGTTCTGTTTTTGACAGATTCTGTTTTTCGTGTGTTGTTTGCTTATTTTGATGAATCTATGGCTAGTAAAAGAGTTTATAAACCATAGAGAAGTTGGAATACAGTAAGTTTAGCACAAATATAAATAAAGAATGAGTTCATTACAGTACCTTGAAGTGGTCTTTTGTTTTCTTTCGCTAACGGAGCTCACGAGATTTTCTGTTAAGTTTTGTGTTGTGAAGTTTTCAAGTTATGGGTGAAAGATTTGATGGATTATGGAACAAGGAGTGGAAAGAGCCTAAGCTTGGGGATGACCATGGCACCCCCAAGATAATCTAAGGACACCAAAAAGCCAAAGCTTGGGGATGCCCCGGAAGGCATCCCCTCTTCCGTCTACTTCCATCGGTAACTTTACTTGGAGCGTCTTGTATAATCTGAGTCTTTGTTTTTTAGTTTACCACAATCATCCTTTCTATACACACCTTTTGAGAGAGACACACATGATTCCGAAATTATTAGAATACTCTATGTGCTTCACTTATATCTTTTGAGTTATATAGTTTTGCTCTAGTACTTCACTTATATCTTTTAGAGCACGGTGGTGGATTTGTTTTATAGAAACTATTGATCTCTCATGCTTCACTTAGATTATTTTGAGAGTCTTAAATAGCATGGTAATTTGCTTAAATAATCCTAATATGCTAGGTATTCAAGATTAGTAAAAACCTTCTTATGAGTGTGTTGAATACTAAGAGAAGTTTGATGCTTGATGATTGTTTTGAGACATGGAGGTAGTAATATTAAAGTTGTGCTAGTTGAGTAGTTGTGTATTTGAGAAATACTTATGTTGAAGGTTGCAAGTCCCGTAGCATGCACGTATGGTAAACGTTATGTAACAAATTTGAAACATGAGGTGTTCTTTGATTGTCCTCCTTATGAGTGGCGGTCGGGGACGAGCGATGGTCTTTTCCTACCACTCTATCCCCCTAGGAGCATGCGCATAGTTCTTGGTTTGGATGGCTTGTAGATTTTTGCAATAAGTATGTGAGTTCTTTATGACTAATGTTGAGTCCATGGATTATACGCACTCTCACCTTTCCATCATTGCTAGCCTCTTTGGTACCGTGGATTGCCCTTTCTCACATTGAGAGTTGGTGCAAACTTCGCCGGTGCATCCAAACCCCGTGATATGATACGCTCTTTCACACATAAACCTCCTTATATATTCCTCAAAACAGCCACCATACCTACCTATTATGGCATTTCCATAGCCATTTCGAGATATATTGCCATGCAACTTTCCACAGTTCCGTTTATCATGACACGTTCATCATTGTCATATTGCTTAGCATGATCATGTAGTTGACATAGTATTTGTGGCAAAGCCACCACTCATAATTCTTTCATACATGTCACTCTTGGTTCATTGCATATCCCGGTACACCGCCGAAGGCATTCATATAGAGTCATACTTTGTTCTAGTATCGAGTTGTAATCATTGAGTTGTAAATAAATAGAAGTGTGATGATCATCATTTAATAGAGCATTGTCCCAAAAAAAGGATAAAGGCCAAATAAAAAAAGAAGGCCCAAAAAAAGAGAAATAAAAAGGGACAATGCTACTATCCTTTTTTCACACTTGTGCTTCAAAGTAGCACCATAATCTTCATGGTAGAAAGTCTCTTGTTTTGTCACTTTCATATACTAGTGGGAATTTTTCATTATAGAACTTGGCTTGTATATTCCAACAATGGGCCTCCTCAAGTGCCCTAGGTCTTCGTGAGCAAGCCAGTTGGATGCACACCCACTTAGTTTCTTTTGTTGAGCTTTCATACATTTATAGCTCTAGTGCATCCGTTGCATGGCAATCCCTACTCCTTGCATTAACATAAATCGATGGGCATCTCCATAGCTCAATGATTAGCCTCGTTGATGTGAGACTTTCTCCTTTTTTGTCTTCTCCACATAACCCCCATCATTATACTCTATTCCACCCATAGTGCTATATCCATGGCTCACGCTCATGTATTGCGTGAAGGTTTATAAAGTTTGAGATTACTAAAGTATGAAACAATTGCTTGGCTTGTCATCGGGGTTGTGCATGATGAGAGCATTCTTGTGTGACGAAAATGGAGCATGACTAAACTATATGATTTTGTAGGGATGAACTTTCTTTGGCCATGTTATTTTGAGAGGACATAATTGCTTAGTTAGTATGCTTGAAGTATTATTATTTTTATGTCAATATTAAACTTTTGTCTTGAATCTTTCGTATCTGAATATTCATACCGCAATTAAGAAGAATTGCATTGAAATTATGCCTAGTATCATTCCGCATCAAAAATTCTCTTTTTATCATTTACCTACTCGAGGACGAGCAGGAATTAAGCTTGGGGATGCTAATACGTCTCCAACGTATCTATAATTTATGAAGTATTCATGCTATTAAATTAATTTTGGGACTAACCTATTAACCGGAGGCCCAACCCAGAATTGCTGTTTTTTGCCTATTTCAGAGTTTCGCAGAAAAAGAATATCAAACGGAGTCCAAACGGAATGAAACCTTCGGGAACGTGATTTTTGGAACGAACATGATCCAGGAGACTTGGACCCTAAGTCAAGGAAGCTTCGAGGAAGCCACGAGGTAGGGGGGCGCGCCCTCCACCCTCGTGGGCCCCACGTTACTCCACCGACGTACTCCTTCCTCCTATATATACCTACGTACCCCCAAACGATCAGATACGGAGCCAAAAACCTAATTCCACCGCCGCAACCTTCTGTACCCACGAGATCCCATCTTGGGGCCTGTTCTGGAGCTCCGTCGGAGGGGGCATCGATCACGGAGGGCTTCTACATCAACACCATAGCCCCTCCGATGAAGTGTGAGTAGTTTACCTCAGACCTTCGGGTCCATAGTTAGTAGCTAGATGGCTTCTTCTCTCTTTTTGGATCTCAATACAATGTTCTCCCCCTCTCTCGTGGAGATCTATTCGATGTAATCTTCTTTTGCGGTGTGTTTGTTGAGACCGATGAATTGTGGGTTTATGATCAAGTTTATCTATGAACAATATTTGAATCTTCTGAATTCTTTTATGTATGATTGGTTATCTTTGCAAGTCTCTTCGAATTATCAGTTTGGTTTGGCCTACTAGATTGATCTTTCTTGCAATGGGAGAAGTGCTTAGCTTTGGGTTCAATCTTGCGGTGTCCTTTCCCAGTGACAGTAGGGGCAGCAAGGCACATATTGTATTGTTGCCATCGAGGATAACAAGATGTTTTTTATCATATTGCATGAATTTATCGCTCTACATCATGTCATCTTGCTTAAGGCGTTACTATGTTCTTATGAACTTAATACTCTAGATGCATGCTGGATAGCGGTCGATGTGTGGAGTAATAGTAGTAGATGCAGGCAGGAGTCGGTCTACTTGTCTCGGACGTGATGCCTATATACATGATCATACCTAGATATTATCATAACTATGCTCAATTCTGTCAATTGCTCAATAGTAATTTGTTCACCCACCGTAAAATACTTATGCTCTTGAGAGAAGCCACTAGTGAAACCTATGGCCCCCGGGTCTATCTTCATCATATTAATCTTCCAACACTTAGTTATTTCCGTTCCTTTTTACTTTGCTTTTATTTTACTTTGCATCTTTATCATAAAAATACCAAAAATATTATCCTATCCTATCTATCAGATCTCACTCTCGTAAGTGATCGTGTAGGGATTGACAACCCCTTGTCGCGTTGATTGCGAGGATTTATTTGTTTTGTGTAGGTGCGAGGGACTCGCGCGTAGCCTCCTACTCGATTGATACCTTGGTTCTCAAAAACTGAGGGAAATACTTACGCTACTTTGCTGCATCACCCTTTCCTCTTCAAGGGAAAACCAATGCAGTGCTCAAGAGGTAGCAGATACCAACTATCCTATGCGACCTTGAGAAGATATATCCTCCAGCCTTCTTTGATGTGATTGTGCATTTGGCTGTTCATCTACATGATGAGGCACTACTTAGAGGTCCAGTACAGTATGGCTGGATGTACCCTATTTAAAGGCGGCTAGGCACTTTCAAGGGCTATGTTAGGAACAGAGCTAGACCCAAGGGTTCCATTGCAGAGGCCTACATTGCTACAGAAGCGTTGACATTCTTCTCAAAATACATTGAAACAGCTGATCAGCTTAGCAAAGAGGTGGATGAAGACAATCCCGGGCTCAATGTTTTCGATTATTCTGTTCGAGTTACAGGGAAGAGTCGACAAGAGGACAAACCTAAAGATTTGGACAAAATGGTTTGGTATGTGTTGAATAACTGTCCTGAGATACTACCTTATATCAAGTAAGTGCTAAGTACTACAGCTTATACATCGTAATCTACTAAACTTGCAGCACATTCTTATATATTTAGATGTTTGACGCGATCACTATGTTGTGCAGCATCTACAAAAAGGAGTTACTGCCGCAAAATCCAAGAAACATTGACAAACTAGTAATGACAGAATTTGCGAAATGGTTCAAGAGCCATGTAAGCTTTTGAATTGCACTGTCAGTTTTTATAATATATTGAGTACATAAGATGATCAGCTTGTCTATTTTCTAACCATAGGTTAAGAAGATGCGGGAGGATGGGCAGGCAGTTGATGATGCCCTTTACTCACTAGCAATGGGTCCTGATACTCGGGTAAGACATTATGAATCTTGCGTTGTTGGAGATGTGCGCTACAACACCCTTGCACGAGACGAAGGCAGGAAGACACAAACCAGTGCCATCATGAGCACGGATACGTATGACAAAGAGACAACTGAAATATATGCTAACATAACAGACATTGTTCAGTTGCAGTATATCTCCAGTTTCGAGGATCATCGGTGTGTGGTTTTGTTGTGCTGTCGTTGGTATAACCTATTTTCCAGGATCACAAAACCCAGAGCTGATGATTATTTCAAATCCATCAATGTCAAGGCGGCATACCAGACCAACGAGCCTTTTATTTTGGCAAATCAAGCAACACAGATATTTTTCTTGGAAGACACATTTTCACGTAGCGATGACTGGAGAGTATTGCAAAGGTTCGCGAAGAGGAATTCGTTTAATGAATTTGCACAAAAAGATGATGCTTACACTGTTCCTGATCTACAAGATAACACAGATGTTCCTAATATCTTTGAGAACCATCACGTCAATGACGCCGGCGAAAAGATTGCCTGTCGTGTTGTGGACATACAAGAGTTGATCAAGAAGAAGCCAACGTTCGAGGACGTTGAGGACGAAGAAGAAGATGACACCGTGGGGAATTACGATTCAAACTGATACACATGGCGAAGATGCTCACGCTGCTGCTGCGGATGGTGATTACATTGCTTTTGTCGTATTTGCCTGTCAGAAGACGTTTTTTATCTACTATGTGAAATTGTGTTTGCTATGACAACTGAAACCTGATAAACATGTTGCTTAGTATTTTCCTGTGAGAACATCACTTGTTATGTATGCTGATTTGTGTTTGGTGATTGTATGACGACTAAAACATGATGACATTGTTGTTTAGTTGTACTCATATTTGGCTGTGAAACTTGAATTTGATGACATAGTTTGATGTTGGACTGCAATTTGCTCGACGTCTTCGAATAGGAACAAAGCTGACCCGACAGGGCCTCTGCTAATTTATTTATTTATTACCAAAAGGGCCTCTGCTATTTATTTATTTATTTATGAGCAAAAGGGGATACCCCCTGATTTGCGTTAATAGAAATCATTAGATGTTCACAACACTACGCCCAGCCTGCTACACAGGTTTCATTCATTACCAGTTTCAGCAAAGTGCTCATGTCATAGCCACTGAATACATCACGAGTGCTACATACACTGCAAATAAAGAGACAATCACCCTACAGAGCACATCGATTTTGCCCATTATCTTCACAAGCTCTTTCATCTCCTCATTGCTGTCAAGGCCGTTCAGCAGCTGTTGCTTGGCCATGATCAGAGGAACTACATCTTTAACCTTCTGCTCTGCATCTTCCTCTTCTGCCGTTCCTTAAGTTACTTGTCCAACACCCCAACCTGCTGGTATTGGGATTCCTCGGCTAACCAAATAATCAGCGTAGTTGCACTCCCCCACATCAGCAACTTCCCAGAAATACAAATCACACGAATCTTCCCTTTTCTGCACGAATCAAATTGGAAGATCATCAACCAAACTATTAAAAAATAAGCAACTTAAAGCAGCAGAACAACACTTAAACATATTATTACCCCATGATTCGGGCATTTGTAGAAGACTCGGCCAGGGTTGAGGATTGTGGTTGAGACGCGACGAATGACTCTGCGTGATTTGCAGCAGTGGCACCACACCAACGGCAGCGGGTTGCGATGAGCAACCGGTTGCGGTGCACATGCCGGCGGGGGTATGATGAGACCCACAGGCGATGGTACGGGTGGCGACTTGGCACATATTTGGTTGTTGCCTGCTGAAGAGCAGGTGGACGAGCAGCTAGCGGACATGGTTGCTGCGGCCATAGCTTCTGATGCTAGGCAGAGTAAGTAGATGAGAGGAGAAGCGAACGTTGGATATGTCAGTTTCATTACTTGTAGAGTAGCATAGCACAATATATAGTCATAGTCCAGGTTTGGATTCGAACCAGCTACAGGAGCACGTCTCTCTTTTTTCTAAAACTCAGCAACACTTCTTTACTGTTACACTAGCTTGTTTTGTACACCTTCTCAAGTCTTTGATTCCTCCACCTGACATCTGGGACCCACCGGAAGGGCCTCTATATTTCACGAATAAAACGTGTTCCCCGCTAACAGGTCGGACCCACCAGCTATCTTCGCACCCAAGGAAGTGCCTACTTATTACGCACAAAAAAAGAATACTCCCCCTGCCAGCTGGAACCCAGCATCGTGGGAGGCCAACTTGTGGGCCTACCAAGTTGACGGGGACGGAGGGCTTTGTCAACATAGACAATATGAACGATTCTAGCTCCAGTTACCAGACGATGTTCATCCAACGATAGTAGTGCTTCTTCAACCTCTGGTCTTCTTGCTCCAGCCGCCCAAATCAGCGCCGGTCGTGCCGCGTGCTCCTGCCTCCCATGGCCGGGTGTGATGCCGCGGAGGCCTCACCACCCCCTACTACTCCCACCGCTGGCCAGGGCATCCCTCTACTCACCCACACCCCCTGTTATTCTGCGGCGACGGCAGCCACACACCACAGCCGAACCAGTGAACCCTCGTACTCCTCTCCGCGTGGGCATCCACTGCCGCGTCTTCCCCGGCTCCGCGTCATCTCCTTCCTAGGCCTCGCCGTCGTCCACCGCCTTGGTGCTCTCGGCGCGGCGTGGTCAATGTGGTCAACGACCGACTTCCATCGGAAGAGTACTATACGTGAAGAGGCTGACAGATGGATCCACGGCCAAAGCCCAGTTTTTTTGTGATTTGCCAAGTAAGTCGCTTTGTCAGGCCTGTTGGGCTGCAAATCTTTCAAGACGAGGAGAGCTTCATTGAGCTGGCCGAGAAAATGGCCTATCAATAATGAGAAATGGGTTGTACATTTTTAAAACACATCAAACCGGCAATTAGTTTCAAATTTCTTTTTTCAATTTGAGATTTTAAATTGCATTGATTTTTATGCGTGGACAATTTGTTGGATTTTATATTGATATACATTTATTTTTAAAATCAGTTTGAATGTGACTCGAAATTTCGGGATTAAAAACAGTTCGGACCGCACCGAAATATGCAAAATTTTGTATAATTTTTTAACCGTGGCCACAATATGGGCTGTAATGCTAACAAAAAGAATATGGGCTCCAAAAAAACCTTAAGAATTAGCAAATGGGCTGTAAATTATTAGAAATAATGGCAGATAGGATGTATGATGTTTTCCACAGATTTGAGGCTTTCCTAAAAAAAGGTTGACGCACAAGTAGTGACTGTTGGATGTCCATCCAACGGCCGTCGTGCTTCTTCAATCTCTGCTCTTCCTGCTCCAGCCGCTCAAACAAGCGCCAGCGAGACTGCCTGCTCTCTCCTCCCCGCAGCCGGCTGAGCTGCCGCGCAGGCCTCACCGCCCCACCGTACTCCCATCGCTGGCCTAGCCATCCCTCTACTCACCCACACCTGTTGTTCTTCTCCGGCGACGGCAGACGAACCAGTAAACCCTCGTATAGTCGTACTCCCCTCCGCGTGGGAAATAACTGCCGAGTCTTCCCTGCCTCCGTGTCGTTCCCTTCCTAGGCCTCGCCGTCGTCCACCGCCTGGTCAACGTGGTCAACGACCGACATGCATCTGAAGTGGACTGTACGTGGAGAGGCCGACAGCTGGGTCCACGGCCGCACGCAAGGAAATGCCTCCTTATTACGCACAAAATAATGATTCCTCCACCTGACATCTGGGACCCACCGAAAGGGCCTCTGTATTTCGCGAAAAAATGTTACCGCCGCTGACAAATTGGATCCACCAGCTATATCATCGCACGCAAGGAAGTGCCTCCTTATTACGCACAAAAAATGAATACTCCCCCTGCTAGCTAGGACCCAGTATAGTGGCGGGCTGACTTGTGGGCCTACTAAGTTGACGAAGATAGAGGGCTTTGTCAACTTAGTCAATATGCACGATTCTAGCTCCAGTGACCGTACGATGTCCATCCAACGACCGTAGTGCTTCTTCAACCTCTCGTCTTCTTGCTCCAGCCGCCCAAACCAACGCCGGTCGTGCCTCGTGCTCCTGCCTCCCGTGGCCGGCTGCGATGCGGCGGAGGCCTCCCCGCCCCCTACTACTCCAACCGCTGGCCAGGCCATCCCTCTACTCACCCACACCCCCTGTTATTCTCCGGCGACGGCAGCCTCACACCGCAGCGAACCAGTGAACCCTCATACTCCTCTACGCGTGGGCATCCACTGCTGCGCCTTCCCCGGCTCCGCGTCATCCCCTTCCTAGGCCTCGCCGTCGTCCACCGCCCTGGTGCTGTCGGCACGGCATGCTCAACGTGGTCAAGGAACGACTTCCATCCGAAGAGTACTGTACGTGGAGAGGCTGATAGCTGGGTCCACGGCAGCCGCAAGGAAGTGCCTCCTTATTACGCGGAAAATAATTATTCCTCCACCTGACAGCAGGGACCCACCGGACGGGCCACCATATTTGGCGAAAAAACATTTCCCCCTGACTGCTGGGACCCATCGGACGGGCCACCGTATTTCATGAAAAAAATGTTCCCCCCGCTGTCAGGTCGGACCCACCGGAAGTGCCTCCTTATTACGCACAAAAAAATGAATACTCCCCCTGCTAGTTGGGACCCACCTTGGTGGGTGGGTGACTTGTGGGCCTACTAAGTTGACGGGGATGGAGTGCTTTGTCAATTTAGTCAATATGAACGATTCTTGCTCCAGTGACCGTATGATGTCCATCCAACGGCCGTAGTGCTTCTTCAACCTCTGGTCTTCTTGCTCCAGCCGCCCAAAGCAGCGCCGGTCGTGCCGCATGCTCCTGCCTCCCATGGCCGGCTGTGCTGCCGCGGAGGCCTCACCGCCCCCTACTATTCCCACCGCTGGCCAGGCCCTGTGGCGACGGCAGCCTCACACCATAGCCGAACCAGTGAACCCTCGTACTCCTCTCCGCGCGGGCTTCCACTGCCGCATCTTACCCGGCTCCGCGTCGTCCCCTTCCTAGGCCTCGCCGTCGTCCATCGCCCTGGTGCTCTCGGCGCGGCGTGGTCAACATGGTCAAGGAACGACTTCCATCGGAAGAGTACTGTACGTGGAGAGGCTGACAGCTGGGTCCACGGCCGCAGCAAGGAAGTGCCGCCTTATTACGCGCAAAATAATTATTCCTCCACCTGACAGAGGGGACCCACCGGACGGGCCACCGTATTTCACGAAAAAATGTTTCCCCCTGACTGCTGGGACCCACCAGCTACATCTTCGCATGCAAGGAAGTGCGTCCGGGCAAAAAAAAAGATTCACCCCCCTGACTGTTGGGACCCACCAGCTACATCTTCGCATGCAAGGAAGTGCCTGACAGTCGGGACCCACCTGGTCGAAGCGTACGTAGCGTTGTCGTTCTGGTCGCGAACGTGTACGTACATACTGGTCGATGTAGAGGCGCGCACGTGTCGTAGCAGAGGCGCGCACGTAGCATGTACACGTACGTACAACGACCAGGGTGCAAGAAAGTAAATACGGCCACGTACGTACATATGGGCGGGGTCTCGAACGCCTACTCGCGCGTACGTACGGCTAGGGCTCGTGTACATGGCTGGGTCAGAAAGGAGAAACAGCGCCGTCGTCGTGTTCATGGGGAGCCAACCGGCTGGGTCAGAACGAAATGCGTCGTCGTGTTCATCGGGAGGGCTTGGACGGAACAGCCGATGGGAACGAGGCCTGGCGTACCGTAGAACGGAGGAAACGGCCTTGTGTTCAACCGGCCATGTTCGAAATAGGATCCTGTTCATCGGGAGGGGTCTGGCGTACCGCAAAACGGAGGAAATGGACGTCCTACGGTCGAAACGGGGGTCCTGTTGATCGGGAGGGGTGTGGCGTACCGCAAAACGGAGGAAACAGACTTGTGTTGGAGCGCTACGGTCGAAACGGGGTCCTATTCATCAGGAGGGGTGTGGCGTACCGCAAAACGGGACTCCACGGGATACTGTTCATCTCCACCGTCGACCCCCTCCAGCCTCCACGGGCTACTGTTCATCCACCGTCGACCTCCTCTAGCCTCCACCTGCGGCTGTTCATCCAGGGGCTCCTGTTCATCCAGCCTCCACCGCGTGCTACTCCACTGGCTACTGTTCAACCAACCCTCTCCACGGGCTACTGTTCAACCACCCCTCCACGGGCTACTGTTCATCCAGCCCTCCACCGTCTACTGTTCATCCAGCCCTCCACGGGGTGGTCCTGTTCATTCAGCCCTCCACGGGGTCCTGTTCATCCAGCCCCAACCGGCTCGATCGATCGGGGTCCTGTTCATCCAGAGGCAACACCACCGGGTCCTGTTCATCCACCCCCACCGGGAACTGTTCATCCAAACCCCCTAGCAATGCTCGCTGTTCATCCAGAGGCAGCATCGATCGGCTTCAGTTAGCAGCAGTAGCGAAGGAATCGCTCGATCGGGTTCAGTTAACAGCCATCGATCGATCGCTCGGGTTCAGTAACGCGTAGCCTGCAGTGCGATCGCTCGGGTTCAGTTAGAGCCCAACGCCTCGCACCCACGCGCGTGCATGTACAAGAGAAACGCGCATCGCTCGGCCCCGACCACCCACCGTAACCGGGAACACCCCGATATTTTCCTCGCCCTCGCTTCTACCACGGTTTTTTCCGTCATGGCAGGCCAAAGAATGTCATGCAGCTGCGTCTCCGGCCCGCCCAGGATGAAAAGCCCATCTTCTGTCATGATTTTTTGTCATAGAAGTAGGACCCCACCACATCTAAGATGATACCAGGTTTTGTCACAGTTATCGTCGTAGAAGTGTCATAAGTATGACAGAAAAAATTTCATTCGGCCCAAAATGTCACGGATGTGTCTTTTTTTTGTACTGTTTGTAGGTGTAACGGGATAGGTTTGAAAGATAATAAAGAGCACATAAATAAAATCTAGGGGCTGTTTAGATAAAGAAGCAATAAAGTTAGTATAGCGAGTGTGGAAAAGTGGTGGTAGGAGTTGCGAAATTTTCCCTAAGCAATTGACTACTTTACTAGACCGATAGCAAGTTTTATGTGGGAGAGGCCACTGCTAGCATGTCATCCCTGACTTGGAATTCTATGTACTAATGATTGGAACTATTAGCAAGCATCCGCAACTACTAATATTCATTAAGGTAAAACCCCACCATAGCATTAAGATATATTGGTCCCCCTTCAATCCCATATGCATCAATTTCTATGCTAGGTTGAAGCTTATGTCACTCTTGCCCTCCAATACATAGTCCTATCAACATACAACTAAACCTATGGTGTGATCCACGCGCGCGCTCATATGATGGGCACCAAAGGACCGCAACATAACCACAAGAAAATTAAACCAATCATAGCAATTCACCAATTACCGATAGGACAACGAAAATCTACTCAAACATCATAGGATGGCAACACATCATTGGATACTAATATGAAGCATAAAGCACCATGTTCAAGTAGAGGGTATAGCAGGTTGCGGGAGAGTGGACCGCTGTAGATAGATGGGGGAAGGTGATGAAGATGTTGGTGTAGATGACGGAGGTGTTGGTGTAGATTGCGGTGACGATGATGGCCCCGGTGGTGTTCCGGCGCCACCGGGAGAGAGGGGGAGAGGGCCCCCTTGTTCTTCTTCTTCTTCTTCCTTGACCTTCTCCCTAGATGGGAGAAGGGTTTCCCCTCTGGTCCATGGCCTCCATGGCATGGGAGGGGCGAGAGCCCCTCCGAGATTGGAACTGTCTGTTTGTCTCTCTCTGTTTCTGCGTTCCCTGATTCTGCCCTTTCACCGTTTCTTAAATTCCCGGAGATCCGTAACTCCAATTGGGCTGAAATTTGGACACGATTTTTATCTGGATATTGGCTTTCTTGCGGCAAAAGAAGGGCACCAACCTCCTTACGGAGCGGCCACGAGGGCCCAGGGCGCGCCTGACCCCTTGGGGCACGCCCCTCACCCTCGTGGGCCCCTCGGGGATCGTCTCGCGTTGATTCCACTTCCCAAAAATCACATATATTCCAAAAAAATCTCCGTCAGTTTTTATCCCGTTTGGACTCCATTTGATATGGATTTTCTGCGAAACAAAAAACATGCAACAAACAGGAACTGGCATTGGGCACTGGATCAATATGCTAGTCCCAAAAATAGTATAAAAACTTGCCAAAAGTATATGAAAGTTGTAGAATATTGGCATGGAACAATCAATAATTATAGATACGACGGAGATGTATCACTAGTCAGTGCCTGCCCCCGGCTTGATGCCATAAAGCGGTCGGTCTACATCGAAGGTGCCCGGATGGCCATCGCCCGTGTCAAGGTACAGTGGGTGAAGATGAATGCCGTCAAGCTTGCAACCGAGGGACCGCTCGCAGGCAAGGAGCACCGCACGCTGGAGCGGTATTTTGATGACGTCCTGGAAGGATCCCGGATTGTAGAGGGCCAGTGTTCGAAGGACATTATTTTTGAATGAATGTATCTGTGCTGCCTGAACTTTGTATTATGAAACAAGGCTTATGTATAATATGTTGCTTGTTTTACCTCAAATTCTTTTCCTCCTGTGCGCCATTTACAGTATCTGAGAGTTGGCCAGTCGTCGGCTTCAGCCCCCACGTAGGTAGTACGGGGGTGTTCGGAATAGCACCTGAGCACACTTGACCCAATGACTTGGTCCTTGAAGGAGGTGTGAGTGCAGCGAACCAGGCAATCGGACTATGTGGCTTTATCACTCTCACTTAGCCATAGGAGTTTGACAATGGGGTTGTAGGTGCAGCCCCTGGTATTATTCTATTATCCAAACTTGGGTGCTGTAGATGCCAAATCGGGTGAAAACCGGTCCTTCGCGTAATGCGGAAAAAATCGCAAAAGATTTATAGTTAGTCACCGAATAGCTGAGTAGCTCTCGCCGCACCATGACAGTCAGTTTTCGTCTTTCTCTACTGAGGTGTTTATCCGGATGAACCAGAAACACAATCGCAGTAGTTCTTCCTTTACTACCTTAGCCAAACGAGCGGAACGTAAGGCAGGAACAACAGGAGCCGGGCAACCCTACTATTGACCAAAGACATGATTCGGAGCCGATGCATATAATGCTATATTCGTGACGCCAAATATACTGTAAAAGTGCTCGGACTTATTTTATGTACGTGGCTGAATGGAGCCCCTGGCGATTTAGGTCATACCGAGATGTACATGCCAATTGGACAAAAAGAGGGAAGCCAGTACCGAATAGGTTGGGCGAAAAATTGTTTCCATTATAGTCTGATTGATACGTCAAAACGTATTTGTACAAATAATGTGATAAGCGTCAAGGATATTTACATGCCAAGCACAAGGGAAAGCTGTGTACGGGTCCTAAAAAAGGAAGAGGTGATCTTTAAAGATCCTTTGGATACTCCACCGCACGTCTACGCTACTTCTCTCCTTGGTGTATTATCCTTCGAAAGGATCAATGATCGAGTTTTCATGTGGGGCCTGGAAAGAGGACCCTGGTACCGTCGAAAGGTGATGTGGGTTTTAAGGAACCTGAAAAAATAAAAATAAGAAGGAAAAAAAGGATATGCGTGTCCAGATAGGGTCGAGCCATATTGTGGACTTTATCTTTAATATGCCTCCATCTTTGCCCATCGTATCTTTAGTGCATAGTTATGTACGCGTGGTACATATGCCGCAATGCGGTTGGGGCTGAGATGGAGGCCGAATTGTTAATCGAGCTCCTAACAAGCTGGATTGTCGCTCTGCGGGTAGTCCGGACTCGTTTGAGAGTGTCCGGGGGTTTGACTGCCGATGTGGTATTTGGCTTGATAAGGCCGCCCCGTACCTCCGCTACAAGGGCCGCAGTGTGCTCTTCAGTGTGGAGGGAGCGCTCCATGTTTCCATTGACTGTTATAACAGCGCGTGGTCCGGGCATCTTGAGTTTGAGATAGGCATAGTGCGGGATCGCATTAAAGCGAGCGAACGCGGTTCGTCCAAGCAGTGCATGATAGCCACTGCGGAAAGGGACGATGTCGAAGATCAAGTCTTCGCTTCGGAAGTTCTCTGGCGAGCCGAAGACGACTTCCAATGTGATTGAGCCCGTGCAGTGGGCCTCTACACTAGGTATTACTCCTTTAAAGGTAGTTTTGGTGGGCTTGATTCTTGGCGGATCAATACCCATTTTGCTGACAGTGTCCTGATAGAGCAGGTTGAGGTTGTTGCCGCCGTCCATGAGGACTCGCGTGAGGTGGAATCCATCAATAATTGGGTCGAGGACTAGTGCGGCCGAACCTCCGTGACTGATACTAGTCGGATGGTCTCTGCGATCGAAAGTGATCGGACAGGCTGACCATGGGTTGAATTTTGGGGCGTCTGGCTCTATCGCATAGACATCCCTTAACACGCGCTTGCGCTCCCGCTTGGGGATGTGAGTAACGTATATCATATTCACCGTTTTGACCTCGGGGAGAAATTTCTTCTGTCCCCCTGTGTTCGATGGGCAAGGCTCCTCATCGTCGTCCTCGCTGGGCGACACTTTCTCCTTATGTTCGGTATTTAACTTATCGGCCTGTTTAAAGACCCAACAACTTCTGTTGGTATGGTTGGCAGGCTTGTCGGGGGTGTGGTGAACCTGGCAAGGTCGATCAAGTATTCGGTCCAAGCTTGATGAACCGTCTTTGTTTCTTTTGAATGGCTTCTTCCGCTGACAGGATTTGGAGCCACTGAATCCGGCGTTGACCGCCTTGTCTTCGGTATTGTCATTATTGCTTCGACGCTTGTGTTTGTTGCGTTAGGGCCTGCCATTGCCGTTTCTGGCTTCAAAAGTGCCGCGGTCGCTGGTACTATTGCCGCTACGGGCTAGCCAGCTATCTTCGCCTGCGCAAAAGCGGGTCATGAGTGCTGTAAGGGCTGCCATAGACTTCGGCTTCTCTTGGACGAGGTGTCGGGCAAGCCATTCGCCGCGGATGCTGTGTTTGAAGGCTGCTAGGGCTTCGACGTCCGGGCAGTCGACAATCTAGTTCTTTTTAATTAGGAACCTGGACCAGAATTTCCTGGCCGATTCCCCGGGCTGCTGGACTATGTGACTGAGGTCATCGGCGTCCGGAGGCCGGATATAAGTGCCTTGGAAGTTGTTTCTAAAGGCATCTTCCAAGTCTTCCCAATTTCCAATAGAGTTCTCTGGGATGCTATTTAACCAGTGCCGAGCTGGTCCCTTAAGTTTTAGGGGAAGGTATTTTATGGCATATAGATCGTCACCGCGAGCCATGTGAATATGGAGAAGAAAATCTTCAATCCATACTGCGGGATGTGTTGTGCCATCATATGATTCGATGTTCACGGGTTTAAATCCTTATGGGAACTGGTGCTCCATTACCTCATCAGTGAATCATAGGGGGTGTGCGGCGCCTCCATATCGGGCCATGTCATGGCGCAGTTCGGATGAAGTACGTATGCGGTTTTCGGCTCGGGTGTAGTTATGCTTGTCGCGCCAGGCATGATAGCCATCTTCTCGTGCTGGGGCATGCCCCCCGTGATCCGTAGATCGATCTGGTCTGTCCGGCTCTATTTTCCAGGTCCTGTCGGAGGTCGTAGGTGTATCCTGGAGCTGCTGTTTCTCGGCCTCTGCGGCGAGGTAGTGCGGGCTGCTGTTCGGCTTGAGTTGCCGCTCTGTCCCGGCTATGTGGTGGTCGGTCAGGTCTGTCAGCATCACGCGTTGGCGGTATGGGCTCCAGGGACTCATCGTCGAATTGGGGTAACAGCTTGCTCTTCGGGTAACTCTTAGTTGGGCATTCGAGGTCGTATTCCTTGGCTGCCAGGACGTTAGTCCATCTGTCATTGAGTAAATCCTGATCAGCTTGAAGGTGCTGCTGCTTCTTTTTCAGGCTTCTTGCAGTGGCGATTAGCTGGCGCTTAAAGCATTCTTGTTCAAGGGGTTCCTCTGGCAAGATAAAATCTTCGTCGCCGAGGCTCACATCATCTTCGGAGAGTGGTAGATAGTTGCTATCCTCCGAGTCTTCGTTCCCTACGGGCTCGGCAGGGTCAACTTGCCCGTCCTCCCGATCATCCTGTTCGGATGTTCGTTCGATGGGGGCTTCTTGGTCTTCGGCGTTCTCCGGAGTATTATTGTCCCCGGTGCCAGTGTTGCTATCTTTTTCGCAACGCGATTTAGAGCGGCGCCACTGACGTCTACGCTTTGGTGGTATCTCAGGAGGTTCATCCTCGACTGGATCCTTCTCATCATCGCCGTCGTCTTCTTTGGGTGTGTCCACCATGTACATGTCGTATGAGGAAGTGGCCATCCAGCGTCCGATAAACGGCGGGTTTTGGCCTTGATCATCTCCGGCATCATCGTCCATACCGTCGATGTCATCAGAGGCGTAATCAAGCATGTCGGTTAGATCCTCGATAGTGGCTATGAAGTGGCTGGTGGCTGGGACGTAAAATTCCCTGCTCTCAGCCCCTAGCACGGGCTGGGCGTAGTTCGGCAGCGATTCGTCTGCAATGGCGAGGGATCACATTAGGTCCAGGGCCTCGCTTAAAGGCGAGGGTTGGCCGGGAAAACAAGAGCTTTTGGCGTTAGGCGAGGAAAAGGTTTCCGGGTCGCGCCCGCTTGCCGCAGTCCTCGAGAGTTTGAAATTAGGGGGTGGGGACGAGTCCGGCCCTTCAGTGATGAGGGGAGTCTGGCTAGGATCCAGGCCTGCCGATGACACAGTCCTAACTGGATCTGTGGTAGTGAGCTCCGTAATTGTGGAGAGTCCTGTGGGATCCACACTCCCATCTTTGGACCCAGCAGTTTGCTCTGGATCTAAGGCCAGAGCGGCAGTCGGCGTCGCGAACTCCTCGAAGACCAAGTCTCCTCGGATATCGGCGACGTAGTTCAGATTTCCAAAACTGATTTGATGACCAGGGCGTAGCTGTCGATATGCTCCAGGTGGCCAATCGAGTTGGCCCGCAGTACGAAGCCGCTGAATACGAAATTTTGGCCGGGGAGAAAAGTCTCCTTCAAGGCAGACTTGTTGTAGACGATCGATGGAGCCATCGAGCCTTCTCACGACGGTAGTGGAACTCTCAATGAAAGCACCAATGTCGGTGTCAAAACCGGCAGATCTCGGGTAGGGGGTCCCGAACTATGCGTCTGAGGATCGAAGGTAACAGGGGACAGGGACATGATGTTTACCCATGTTCGGGCCCACTTAATGGAGGTAATACCCTACTTCCTGCTCAATTGACTTTGATGAGTATAGGGTCACAAGAGTTGATCTACCTCGAGATCGTAATGGCTAAACCCTAGATGTCTAGCCTGTATGATTATGATTGCTTCTACGGACTAAACCCTCCGGTTTATATAGACACCAGAGGGGCCTAGGGTTGTACAGAGTCGGTTCACAGAGAAAGGAATCTTCATATCCGAACGCCAAGCTTGCCTTCCACGCAAAGGAGAGCCCCATCCGGACACGGGGGAAAGCCTTCGATCTTGTATCTTCACAGCCCACCAGTCCGGCCCATGTCACATAGCCCGAACGCCCGAGGACCCCCTAATCCAGGAATCCCTCAGGTGTGGGTGAGTAGAGGGATGGCCTGGCCAGTGGTGGGAGTAGTGGGGGCGGTGAGGCCTACGCAGCAGCACAGCCGGCCACGGGAGGCAGGAGCACATGGTGGTTTGTATGGCTGGAGCAAGAAAATCAGAGGTTGAAGAAGTAGGACGACCGTTGGATGTTAACAATCCAATGATCACTGGTGATAGAATCGTTTGTTGACTAAGTTGACAAAGCCCTGCATACACGTCAACTTAGTAGGGCCACAAGTCAGCCTCCAAATCTGGTGGGCCCCAGCTGTCATGGGGAGCACTCATTATTTTTAGCTTAATAAGGAGGCACTTTCTTCCGTGCCAAGATATAGCTGGTGGGTCCCAGCTGTCATAGGCAGGATTCATTCTTTTTGGCGTAATAAGGAGGTACTTGCTTGCATGGGGCCATGGACCATGTGGGTCCCAACTGTTAGCCTCTCCATGTACATCCCTCTTCCGATGTTGTCGTTTGTTGACAATGTTGACCACGCCGTGTCGAGAACACCAGCGCGATGGACGACGGCGAGACCCAAGAAGGGAATGACCTGGAGGCGGCGAAGCCACAATAGTGGAGGGATCTGGGTGAGTAGAGGGATGGTCTGGCCAGTGATGGGAGTAGTAGGGGCGGTGAGGCATGCGCGGCAGCACAGCCGGCCACGGGAGGCGGGAGCAGGCGGTCCCGCCGCCGCTAGATTTGGCGGCTGGAGCAAGAAGATCAGAGATTGAAGAAGCATGACGACCATTGGATTGACATCCAACGGTCACGTCTGCTAAAATCGTTTGTTGACGTATATAATAGGTAAAAAATCTTGCATATGAGTTAACTTAATAGGCCCACAAGTCAGACCATTCCCTATTTTTTTAATAATTTACAGCTCATTGCAACTTCTTATGCAATTTATTGCAGTCCGTTTTTCTAGTTGGCCAGAGCCAGGGTTAAAAATTTAAACAAAATTTCGCATATTTCGGTGGCGTCCAAACTGTTTTTAATACCGAAATGTCGAGCCAGATTTAAAGTACTTTGAAGATATATTTAAATTAGGTTAAAGCCCAGTGAAATTGGAATTTGAAAATGTGAAAAAATTCAGAAATTTGAAAGTAATTGCCAATTTGTCGTCTATTTTTTATATTTACAGCCCATTTCATATTACTTTCAAGATTTGCAGCCGCCTTGAAAGAGTTGCAACCCATCAGGGCGTAGAAAAATAAGTAGGCCTGGATTGGCTATTCTTCAGAAAAAATAAACTGGGCTCATTTTCACAAAGAAAAAATAGCTGGGCTGGTTGCTACCTCTTGAGCATGCGTTGGTTTTCCCTTGAAGAGGAAAGGGTGATGCAACAAAGTAGCATAAGAATTTCCCTCAGTTTTGAGAACCAAGGTATCAATCCAATAGGAGACTACACGCAAATCACCTAGTACCTGCACAAACAATCAAGAACCTTGCAACCAACGCGATAAAGGAGTTGTTAATCCCTTCACGGCCACTTGCAAAAGTGAGATCTGATAAAGATAATAAGATAAATATTTTTGGTATTTTTGTTGTGTAGATTGGAAAGTAAAGATTGCAAAATAAACGGCGACAGAAATTGGCAAGTTGACGATAAACTAATATGATGTAAAATACACCCGGGGGCCATAGGTTTCACTAGTGGCTTCTCTCAAGATAGCATATATTACGGTGGGTGAACAAATTACTGTCGAGCAATTGATAGAAAAGCACATAGTTATGAGAATATCTAGGCATGATCATGAACATAGGCATCACGTCCGTGTCAAGTAGACCGAAATGATTCTACATCTACTGCTATTACTCCACACATCGACCGCTATCCAGCATGCATCTAGAGTATTAAGTTCATAAGAACAGAGTAATGCATTAAGCAAGATGACATGATGTAGAGGGATAAACTCAAGCAATATGATATAAACCCCATCTTTTTATCCTCGATGGCAACAATACAATACGTGCCCTGCTGCCCCTGCTTGTTGGGGAACGTAGTAATTTCAAAAAAAATCCTACGCACACGCAAGATCATGGTGATGCATAGCAACGAGAGGGGAGAGTGTTGTCCACGTACCCTCATAGACCGACAGCGGAAGCGTTATCACAACGCGGTTGATGTAGTCGTACGTCTTCACGATCCGACCGATCAAGTACCGAACGTACGACACCTCTGAGTTCTACACACGTTCAGCTCGTTGACGTCCCTCGAACTCCGATCCAGCCGAGTGTTGAGGGAGAGTTTCGTCAGCACGACGGCGTGGTGACAATGATGATGTTCCACCGACGCAGGGCTTCGCCTAAGCTCCGCAACGGTATTATCGAGGTGTAATATGGTGGAGGGGGGCACCGCACACGGCTAAAATATCGTATATCAAGTGTGTTTAGAGGTGCCCCCCTGCCCCCGTATATAAAGGAGCAAGGGGGAGGCCGGCTGCCCCTAGGCGTGCCAAGGAGAGGGGGGAGTCCTCCTCCTAGTAGGAGTAGGACTCCCCTTTCCTAGTCCTACTAGGAAAAGAGGGGGGGAAGGAAAGAGAAGGAGAGGGAGAGGGAAAGGGGGCTGCGCCCCCTCTCCTAGTCCAACTAGGATTCCTCCTGGGAGGGGGCGCACCACCTCCTGGCTGCTGCCCTCTCTCTCCCCTCAAGGCCCACTAAGGCCCAATACTTCCCCGGGGGGTTCCGGTAACCCTCCGGCACTCCGGTTTAATCCGAAACTTCTCCGGAACACTTCCGGTGTATGAATATAGTCGTCCAATATATCAATATTTATGTCTCGACCATTTCGAGACTCCTCGTCATGTCCGTGATCACATCCGGGACTCCGAACAACCTTCGGTACATCAAAACATATAAACTCATAATATAACTGTCATCGTAACTTTAAGCGTGCGGACCCTTCGGGTTCGAGAACTATGTAGACATGACCGAGACACCTCTCCGGTCAATAACCAATAGCGGGACCTAGATGCCCATATTGGCTCCCACATATTCTATGAAGATCTTTATCGGTCAGACCGCATAACAACATACGTTGTTCCCTTTGTCATCGGTATGTTATTTGCCCGAGATTCGATCGTCGGTATCTCGATACCTAGTTCAATCTCGTTACTGGCAAGTCTCTTTACTCATTCCGTAATACATCATCCCGCAACTAACTCATTAGTCACAATGCTTGCAAGGCTTTATAGTGATGTGCATTACCGAGTGGGCCCAGAGATACCTCTCCGACAATCGGAGTGACAAATCCTAATCTCGAAATACGCCAACCCAACAAGTACCTTTGGAGACACCTGTAGAGCACCTTTATAATCACCCATTTACGTTGTGACGTTTGGTAGCACACAAAGTGTTCCTCCGGTAAACGGGAGTTGCATAATCTCATAGTCATAGGAACATGTATAAGTCATGAAGAAAGCAATAGCAACATACTAAACGATCGGGTGCTAAGCTAACGTAATGGGTCATGTCAATCACGTCATTCTCCTAATGAGGTGATCCCGTTAATCAAATGACAACTCATGTCTATGGCTAGGAAACATAACCATCTTTGATTAACGAGCTAGTCAAGTAGAGGCATACTAGTGACACTCTGTTTGTCTATGTATTCACACATGTATTATGTTTCCGGTTAATACAATTCTAGCATAAATAATAAACATTTATCATGATATAAGGAAATATATAATACTTTATTATTGCCTCTAGGGCATATTTCCTTCACTGCTATCACTGGGAGAGGACACCACAAGATTGAACCCAAAGCTAAGCACTTCTCCCATTGAAAGAAAGATCAATCTAGTAGGCCAAACTAAACCGATAATTCGAAGAGACTTGTAAAGATATCAAATCATGCATATAAGAATTCAGAGAAGAATCAAATATTGTTCATCGATAATCTTGATCACAAACCCACAATTCATTGGATCTCAGCAAACACACCGCAAAAAGTATTACATCGAATAGATCTCCAAGAAAATCGAGGAGAACTTTGTATTGAGAACCAAAGAGAGAGATGAAGCCATCTAGCTAATAACTATGGACCCGAAGGTCTATGGTAAACTACTCACACATCATCGGAGAGGCTATGGTGTTGATGTAGAAGCCCTCCGTGATCGAATCCCCCTCCGGCAGATCGCCGGAAAAGGCCCCAAGATGGGATCTCATGGGTACAGAAGGTTGCGGCGGTGGAAAAGTGGTTTCGTGGCTCCCCTGGATGTTTTTAGGGTATAAGAGTATATATAGGCGAAAGAAGTAGGTCGGTGGAGCTACGAGGGGCCCACGAGGGTGGGGGCGCTCCCTCCTGCCTCGTGGCCGCCTCGTTGCGTCTCTGACTTCCACTCCAAGTCTCCTGGATGGCATTTGTTCCAAGAAAGATCCTCGCGAAGGTTTCGTTCCGTTTGGATTCCGTTTGATATTCCTTTTTTGCGAAACACTGAAATAGGCAAAAAAACATCAACTGGTACTGGGCCTCCGGTTAATAGGTTAGTCCCAAAAATAATATAAAAGAGCATATTAAAGCCCATTATACATCCAAAACAGATAATATAATAGCATGGAGCAATAAAAAATTATAGATACGTTGGAGACGTATCAGCATCCCCAAGCCTAATTCCTGCTCGTCCTCGAGTAGGTAAATGATAAAAATAGAATTTTTGATGTGGAATGCTACCTAACATAATTTTCAATGTAATTTTCTTTATTGTGGCATGAATGTTCAGATCAGAAAGATTCAAGACAAAAGTTTAATATTGACATAAAAATGATAATACTTCAAGCATACTAATAAAGCTATCATGTCTTCTCAAAATAACATGGCCAAAGAAAGTTATCCCTACAAAATCATATAGTCTGGGTATGGTCTATCTTCATCACACAAAGTATTTAATCATGCACAACCCCGATGACAAGCCAAGCAATTGTTTCATACTTTTGATGTTCTCAAACCTTTTCAACTTTCACGAAATACATGAGCGTGAGCCATGGACATAACACTATAGGTGGAATAGAATGGTGGTTGTGGAGAAGACAAAAAGGAGAAGATAGTCTCACATCAACTAGGCGTATCAACGGGCTATCGAGATGCCCATCAATAGATATCAATGTGAGTGAGTAGGGATTGCCATGCAACGGATGCACTAGAGCTATAAGTGTATGAAGCTCAACAAAAGAAACTAAGTGGGTGTGCATCCAACTTGCTTGCTCACGAAGACCTAGGGCATTTTGAGGAAGCCCATCATTGGAATATACGCCAAGTTCTATAGTGAAAAATTCCCACTAGTATATGAAAGTGACAAAATAAGAGACTCTCTATCATGAAGATCACGGTGCTACTTTGAAGCACAAGTGTGGAAAAAGGATAGTAACATTGTCTCTTCTCTCTTTTTCTCTCATCATTTTTTATGGTGGGCTTCTTTGGCCTCTTTTTTTTATTTGGGCTTCTTTGGCCTTTTTTATTTTTTCATCCGGAGTCTCATCCCGACTTATGGGGGAATCATAGTCTCCGTCATCCTTTCCTCACATGGGACAATGCTCTAATAATGAAGATCATCACACTTTTATTTACTTACAACTCAAGAATTACAACTCGATACTTAGAACAAATATGACTCTATGTGAATGCCTCTGGCGATGTACCGGGATATGCAATGAATCAAGAGTGACATGTATGAATGATGAATGGTGGCCTTGCCACAAATATGATGTCAACTACATGATCATGCAAAGCAATATGACAATGATGGAGCGTGTCATAATAAACGGAATGGTGGAAAGTTGCATGGCAATATATCTCAGAATGGCTATGGAAATGCCATGATAGGTAGGTATGGTGGCTGTTTTGAGGAAGGTATATGGTGGGTGTATGATACCGGCGAAAGGTGCGCGGTATTAGAGAGGCTAGCAATGGTGGAAGGGTGAGAGTGCGTATAATCCATGGACTCAACATTAGTCATAAAGAACTCACATACTTATTGCAAAAATCTATTAGTTATCGAAACGACGTAGTACGCGCATGCTCCTAGGGGGATAGATTGGTAGCAAAAGACCATCACTCGTCCCTGACCGCCACTCATAAGGAAGACAATCAATAAATAAATCATGCTCCGACTTCATCACATAACGGTTCACCATACGTGCATGCTACGGGAATCACAAACTTTAACACAAGTATCTCTCAAATTCACAACTACTCAACTAGAATGACTCTAATATCACCATCTTCATATCTCAAAACAATCATAAGGAATCAAACTTCTCATAGTATTCAATGCACTTTATATGATAGTTTTTATTATACCCATCTTGGATGTTCATCATATTGGGACTAATTCTATAGCCAAAGAAAATTACCATGCTGTTATAGAAGACTCTCAAAATAATATAAGTGAAGCATGAAAGATAAATAATTTCTATAAAATAAAACCACCATCGTGCTCTAAAAAGATATACGCGAAGCACTAGAGCAAAATTATCTAGCTCAAAAGATATAAGTGAAGCACATAGAGTATTCTAATAAATTCCAATTCATGTGTGTCTCTCCCAAAAGGAGTGTAAAGCAAGGATGATTGTGGTAAACTAAAAAGCAAAGACTCAAATCATACAAGACGCTCCAAGCAAAATGCATATAATGTGTTGAATAAAAATATAGCCTCAAGTAAAGTTACCGATAGACGAAGACGAAAGAGGGGATGCCTTCTGGGGCATCCCCAAGCTTAGGCTTTTGGTTGTCCTTGAATTTTACCTTGGGGTGCCTTGGGAATCCCCAAGCTTAGGCTCTTGCCACTCCTTATTCCAAAATCCATCAAATCTTTACCCAAAAACTTGAAAACTTCACAACACAAAACTTAAATCGAAAATCTCATGAGCTCCGTTATTGTAAGAAAACAAACCATCACTTTAAGGAACTGTAATGAACTCATTCTTTATTTATATTGGTGTTAAACCTACTGTAATCCAACTTCTCTATGGTTCATACCCCCCGATACTAGCCATAGATTCATCAAAATAAGCAGACAACACACGAAAAACAGAATCTGTCAGAAACAGAACAGTCTGTAGTAATATTTATAAAACTCATACTTCTGGAACTTAAAAAATTCTGAAATAAATAGGGGGACGTGAGGAATTTATATATTAATCATCTGCAAAAAGAGTCAACCTAAAATCACTCTCCAGTAAAAAATGGCAGCTAATCTCGTGAGCGCTAAAGTTTTTGTTTTTTACAGCAAGATCGCAAAGACTTCACCCAAGTCTTCACAAAGGTTCTACTTGGCAAAAACACTAATTAAAACATAAAACCACATATAATCAAAGGCTAGATGAATTATTTATTACTAAACAGGAACAAAAAGCAAAGAACAAAAATAAAATTGGGTTGCCTCCCAACAAGCGCTATCGTTTAACGCCCCTAGCTAGGCATAAAGCAAGAATAGATCTAGATATTGCCGTCTTTGGTATTGAAAAAGAAAAGAGAAAAATTCTTATCTATAGCATTTATCTTTCTATTTTGAGAAAGCACATGGCCATTAATGGTGGAAGAAAGATTAAGCATGCTACGGAAATTTGCATCTAAGCTAGCCTTCATCTCTTTGATAATTTCATTTTGATAAAAGCACAAAAGAGAGGTGGATTCAACCTTCTGCCTCTTGGGGTGCCCAAATATAGTTTTCATCTTTTCATAGGTATCTATGGCATCCTCCTCAAGAAAAACTTCTTCAAAAATAGAATCTAAAACTTGCTTGAACGAAGAGGGTAAGCCAACATAAAAGCTTTTGAGGTATATCTCAATTTGATATTGGGGCACATAGCTGGCTCTGATCCATAATAGCCTATCCCAAGCATCTTTCAAAGATTCATCAAGTAAATAACGATAAATTCTGGGATCATCTTCATCGAAATTATTCAAACTCTCATTGATAACCCCGGTAGGTCTTTCCATAGCATCATTATTTATGAGCTTAGAGAGGACAAAGGGACTATCCAAAGTACTAAAACCCGGGAGAGAACCCTTAGCCCTTTTTGATTCGGCCATGGCGAAAGAAAAGCAAATGGGAAAGAGGCAAAGGAAAGGCAAAGGTGAAGTGGGGAGAGGAAAAGGAGAGGCAAATGGAAAATAATGTAATGCGAGGGAGAAGAGTTTGTGATGGGTACTTGGTATGTCTTGACTTGAGCGTAGATCTCCCCGGCAACGGCGCCAAAAATCCTTCTTGCTACCTCTTGAGCATGCGTTGGTTTTCCCTTGAAGAGGAAAGGGTGATGCAGAAAAGTAGCATAAGTATTTCCCTCAGTTTTTGAGAACCAAGGTATCAATACAGTAGGAGACTACATGCAAATCGCCTAGTACCTGCACAAACAATCAAGAACCTTGCAGCCAACACGATAAAGGGGTTGTCAATCCCTTCACGGCCACTTGCAAAAGTGAGATCTGATAAAGATAATAAGATAAATATTTTTGGTATTTTTGTTGTATAGATTGGAAAGTAAAGATTGCAAAATAAACGGCAACAGAAATTGGCAAGTTGACGATAACCTAATATGATGTAAAATAGACCCGGGGGCCATAGGTTTCACTAGTGGCTTCTCTCAAGATAGCATATATTACGGTGGGTGAACAAATTACTGCCGGGCAATTGATAAAAAAACGCATAGTTATGAGAATATCTAGGCATGATCATGAACATAGGCATCACGTCCATGTCAAGTAGACCGAAACGATTCTGCATCTACTACTATTACTCCACACATCAACCGCAATCCACCATGCATCTAGAGTATTAAGTTCATAAGAACAGAGTAACGCATTAAGCAAGATGACATGATCTAGAGGGATAAACTCAAGCAATATGATATACACTCCATCTTTTTATCCTCGATGGCAACAATATAATACGTGTCGGTTCCCTTTCTGTCACGGGGATCCAGCACCGCAAGATTGAACCCAATGCTAAGCACTTCTCCCATTGCAAGAAAGATCAATCTAGTAGGCCAAACTAAACCGATAATTCAAAGAGACTTGCAAATATATTACATCATGCATATAAGAATTCAGAGAAGAATCAAATATTGTTCATAGATAATCTTGATCATAAACCCACAATTCATCGGATCTCGACAAACACACCACAAAAAGAATTACATCGAATAGATCTCCAAGAAGATCGAGGAGAACTTTGTATTGAGATCCAAAGAGAGAGAAGAAGCCATCTAGCTACAAACTATGGACCCGAAGGTCTGTGGTAAACTACTCACACATCATCGGAGAGGCTATGGTGTTGATGTAGAAGCCCTCCGTGATTGAAGCCCCCTCCGGCGGATCGCTGAAAAAGGCCCCAAGATGGGATCTCACTGGTACAGAAGGTTGCGGCGGTGGAAAAGTGGTTTCGTGGCTCCCCTGGATGTTTCCAGGGTATAAGGGTATATATAGGCGAAAGAAGTAGGTCGGTGGAGCTATGAGGGGCCCATGAGGGTGGGGGCGCGCCCTCCTGCTTCGTGGCCGCCTCGTTGCGTCTCTGACTTCCACTCCAAGTCTCCTGGAATGCATTTGTTCCAAGAAAGATCCTCGCGAAGGTTTCGTTCCGTTTGGATTCTGTTTGATATTCCTTTTCTGCAAAACACTGAAATAGGCAAAAAAAACAGCAACTAGCACTGGGCCTCCGTTTAATAGGTTAGTCCCAAAAATAATATAAAAGAGCATATTAAAGCCCATTAAACATTCAAAACAGATAATATAATAGCATGGAACGATAAAAAATTATAGATACATTGGAGACGTATCACTGGTCATGTGGTGAACGTAAAATATAAGTCTGGGCTAGACGGACCACAGCCCAGTTGAAACCCTGCTCCGTCTCAACAATAACAAAAAAATACTGCTCGAGCAGCTATGTCCCAGGTGTGAGCCGATCTTGTGTTGTTCTCTTGTCTATTGACTATACGCTGACAATGTCGTGGGTCCCAGATGTCAGCAAACCACTAGGAGGAAGCATTTTCTTTTTCTATACGCTGACAGTGGAGTATATAACAAAAAATGAGGAACTTGCTTGCATACGGCCATGGACATCGCGGGCCCCTGTCGGTGTTAAAACAGGCAGATCTCGGGTAGGGGGTCCTGAATTGTGCGTTTGAGGATCAAGGGTAACAGGAGACGGGGGACACGATGTTTACCCAGGTTCGGGCCCTCTTAACAGAGGTAATACCCTACTTCCTGCTTGATTGACTATGATGAGTATATGGGTTACAAGAGTCGATCTACCTCGAGATCGTAATGGCTAAACCCTAGATGTCTAGCCTGTATGATTGTGATGATCTCTACGGACTAACCCCTCCGGTTTATATAGACACCAGAAGGAGCCAGGGTTGTACAAAGTTGGTCTACAGAGAAAGGAAACTACACGACTAGCCGCCAAGCTTGCTATCCACGCCAAGGAGAGTCCCATCCGGACACGGGGAAAGGCCTTCTATCTTGTATCTTCACGGCCCATTAGTCCAGCCCATGTCACATAGCCCAACCATCCGAGGACCCCTTAATCTAGGACTCCCTCAGTAGGCCCCGAACTTGCCTTCAATGACGATGTAGTATCCAGCTTTGCAAGGCGGGTCCTCCGTTGTACTTCAGATTGACGATAGTCTGGCTGCACATTAAATGCCATTTTCAATTGATTCTTCGCTGCCGTCGCCTCGGCTTCCACGTGTCAAACGAATGCGAACAGTCTAGGTGCTTTTTACAAATAACCCCTTGACCATGCGGGAGCGACGCCTACTTAAAGAGATTAAATCTTAGATACTATTCCACACGACGCGGAAATCCTTAGAACTCGCCATAGGAAATCGCCCAAACATGGCCAGTGCTCCTAGCTCTTCCTCGCGCCCCAACGGCCCTCAAAACGGCGACTGGGAAAGTTGTTCGGTATCCCACGCCCATCTGCAGAAGCTTCAGACGCACGGATACCTTCCTCCCGCGGATCTAATCTCTGGTCGGGCTGGATTAACTTCCATCGACGGCGAAGCCCTGGCGGAGAATTTCCCCAACCCTTCTAAAGAGGAGCGGGTGTGCTTCGTTTCCTTCCTTTTGAGAGGCGTAGGATTTCATATTCACCCTTTCCTCAGAGGTCTACTGGAGTATTATGGCCTCCAACTGCACAATCTGACGCCAGGCTCCATCCTGCATATCGCGGGCTTCGTTGCTCTCTGTGAGCTGTTTCTAGGCTTCGAGGCTCATTTCGAGCTATGGCGGAAATTTTTCTGCCTCGTCCCCCGCTCCCAGAAGGGATCTATATTCGAGGTGGGCGGCGCCGAAGTATGGCGCATAGCCGGGACTGGATACCTGTCTGGTACTCCGAAGAAGGCATCCGAAGAGTGGCCCTCGGAGTGGTTTTATATAGAAGACGTCGTTCTTCCGGATCCAATCCGGCGTGGTCTTCCCGAATTCTCCAATGCTCCTTTAAAGAAGCGGGCTAGCTGGCGTCCCCGAATCCTCGAAGAAGAATACTGTGCGGAGGTTTTGAGGCTAGCAAACAAGATCAGAGTACGTGCAAACTCCAGGCTGTCTATAATTCATGTAATGGCAATTTCAATAACGCGATGCGTTCAGCCGCTCCAATCTAGAGGTCTTCCCATGTGGAATTATAATGGGGAGGACGATGCGTCCCATTGTCTGCGCAAGGGTCCAGACAATTTTGCCGTCCTGGCCACCATCTTAGCTGACCTTTACAATGGGGAGAAGGAAGACTTCGCTCGTCTGACATGTCGGGAAGGCTTTTCCATGTACAACCCCATCCCCTGGGTGAGTCTTTTCTTCGATTATTGACCTCACTGAATCTCTTTCCAGAGTTATGCTAACTGAATTTAATCCGGCTATTTTTAACAGGAGTGGAGAAAGGTCGCCAAGGGGGGTCTATAGCCCCCCTCCACAGCCCGAGGACCATATTCGAGATCTGGATCCCGGATATGAAGAAGATCCGGATATATTTATAGAACTCAAGGAGGGGATCTTTTATCAGGCGAGCTAGGACGGCACAGAAGTGGCCAGTATAACCGATTACCCCGGCCTTCTCCCCTCCTCCCACGTAAGTACCCAGGAGATGTCTCCTCCAAAAGAGTTCTCCCATATCGCCTCACCCACCGCACTGTCTCATGCTCCGAAGGGGTGGCGCTCGTCTCGCCGAGCTGTATCAGAGGCATCCTCCAAGAAGGCGACGCCCGTGCAGGACGAGTCTTTGAAAAGAAAAGCAAACGACGATACACCGGGCCCCCACCTTCACCAAAGAGGTACAGTTTTTGACATGCATCTTTTGGATAGGCCAGATTATGATGTTTCCTGCTGTGTCATATTTTAGGAAGAGTATACGCTGGACTATATCCAGGGACCTCGCCGGTCATGCGTCGACTAATCCGGTTCCGGACCCTGCCCTAAGGACTAGGGTTGATACGGGCGCAATGCCAGATTGTCAGATGATGTATCCGTCACCAATTTTGAAGTGGAGAGCGCAATGAATCATCAGCGGCGGAAAGAAGCCATGCGTGACCCTAGTTTCACCGAAGAAGCGTTCAATGCCCTCAGCTCTGCGGACACATATATCCGAGCTGCCTGGGATGGACTTGTCGGAGCCACTCACCAGCTTTCAATGGATATGCGGGTAAAAAACTTTGGGTAGATTCAATAAGCATGTGCCAGTAGCCCCGAGACTTGAAGTAGTTGACCCAACTGATTCAAGTGTCATTATATCACTAGGTACTTGCGTCGAAAAATGACACACTGTCCAAGGAGCTGAAAGAATGCTAGACCAAGCTAACTGCTGCTACCGCCGAACTGGAAAATGTGAAGAAATCCAGGAAGGCACCTGATGGTAAGTACAACAGTGTCCGGAAAAGATGATTATGTGCCAACAATGATATTTAAATATACATTGCTTTATTCACCGCTGCAGGATCAGCATAGCAGTTGCAGGAGATGCTGAAGCAACGCACACGCAAGATCATGGTGATGCATAGCAACGAGAGGGGAGAGTGTTGTCCACGTACCCTCGTAGACCAACAGCGGAAGCGTTATCACAACGCGGTTGATGTAGTTGTACGTCTTCACGATCCGACCAATCAAGTACCGAACGTACGGCACCTCCGAGTTCTACACACGTTCAGCTCGATGACGTCCCTCGAACTCCGATCCAGCCGAGTGTTGAGGGAGAGTTTCGTCAGCACGACGGCGTGGTGACGATGATGATGTTCCACTGACGCAGGGCTTCGCCTAAGCTCCGCAACGGTATTATCGAGGTGTAATATGGTGGAGGGGGGCACCGCACACGGCTAAGAGATCTCAAGGATCAATTGTTGTGTCTCTGGGGTGCCCCCCTGCCCTCGTATATAAAGGAGCAAGGGAGGAGGAGGCCGGCCCTAGGAGGGGGCGCACCAAGTGTGGAGTCCTACTAGGACTCCCTAGTCCTAGTAGGATTCCACCTCCCATATGGAATAGGAAAAGAGGAAGGGAAAAAGAGAAGGAAGGAAGGGGGCGCCCCCTTTCCCTAGTCCAATTCGGACCAGACCAAGGGGAGGGGTGCGGCCAGCCTTGAGGCCCTTTTTCTTCTTTCCCGTATGGCCCAATAAGGCCCAATACGTATTCCCGTAACTCTCCGGTACTCCGAAAAATACCCGAATCACTTGGAACCTTTCGGAAGTCCAAATATAGTCGTCCAATATATCGATTTTTACGTCTCGACCATTTCGAGACTCCTCATCATATCCCCGATCTCATCCGGGACTCCGAACTCCTTCGGTACATCAAAACTCAATAAAATTGTCATCGTAACGTTAAGCGTGCGGACCCTACGGGTTCGAAAACTATGTAGACATGACTGAGACACGTGTCCGGTCAATAACCAATAGCGGGACCTGGATGCCCAAATTGGCTCCCACATATTCTACGAAGATCTTTATCGGTCAGACCGCATAACAACATACGTTGTTCCCTTTGTCACCGGTATGTTACTTGCCCGAGATTTGATCGTCGGTATCTCAATACCTAGTTCAATCTCGTTATCGGCAAGTCTCTTTACTCGTTCCATAACACATCATCCCGCAACTAACTCATTAGTCACAATGCTTGCAAGGCTTATAGTGATGTGCATTACCGAGTGGGCCCAGAGATACCTCTCCGAAAATCGGAGTGACAAATCCTAATCTCGAAATACGCCAACCCAACAAGTACCTTTGGAGACACATGTAGAGCACCTTTATAATCACCCATTTACGTTGTGACGTTTGGTAGCACACAAAGTGTTCCTCCGGTAAACGGGAGTTGCATAATCTCATAGTCATAGGAAGATGTATAAGTCATGAAGAAAGCAATAGCAACATACTAAACGATCGGGTGCTAAGCTAACGGAATGGGTCAGGTCAATCACGTCATTCTCCTAATGAGGTGATCCCGTTAATCAAATGACAACTCATGTCTATGGCTAGGAAACATAACCATCTTTGATTAACGAGCTAGTCAAGTAGAGGCATACTAGTGACACTCTGTTTGTCTATGTATTCACACATGTATTATGTTTCCGGTTAATACAATTCTAGCATGAATAATAAACATTTATCATGATATAAGGAAATAAATAATAACTTTATTATTGCCTCTAGGGCATATTTCCTTCAGTCTCCCACTTGCACTAGAGTCAATAATCTAGTTCACATCGCCATGTGATTTAACATGAATAGTTCACATCACCATGTGATTAACACGCATAGTTCACATCGTTATGTGACCATCACCCAAAGGGTTTACTAGAGTCAGTAATCTAGTTCACATCGCTATGTGATTAACACCCAAAGAGTACTAAGGTGTGATCATGTTTTGCTTGTGAGATAATTTTAGTCAACGGGTCTGTCACATTCAGATCCGTAAGTATTTTGCAAATTTCTATGTCTACAATGCTCTCCATGGAGCTACTCTAGCTAATTGCTCCCACTTTCAATATGTATCTAGACCGAGACTTAGAGTCATCTAGATTAGTGTCAAAACTTGCATTGACATAACCTTTTACGACGAGCCTTTTGTCACTTCCATAATCGAGAAACATATCCTTATTCCAGTAAGGATAATTTTGACCGCTGTCCAGTGATCTAATCCTAGATCACTATTGTACTCCCTTGCCAAAATCAGTGTAGGGTATACAATAGATCTGGTACACAGCATGGCATACTTTATAGAACCTATGGCCGAGGCATAGGGAATGACTTTCATTCTCTTTCTATCTTCTGCCGTGGTCGGGCTTTGAGTCTTACTCAATTTCATACCTTGTAACACAGGCAAGAACTCTTTCTTTGACTGTTCCATTTTGAACTACTTCAAAATCTTGTTAAGGTATGTACTCACTGAAAAAACTTATCGAGCGTCTTGATCTATCTCTATAGATCTTGATGCTCAATATGTAAGCAACTTCACCGAGGTCTTTCTTTGAAAAACTCCTTTCAAACACTCCTTTATGCTGTGCAGAATAATTCTACATTATTTCCGATCAACAATATGTCATTCACATATACTTATCAGAAATGTTGTAGTGCTCCCACTCACTTTCTTGTAAATACAGGCTTCACCGCAAGTCTGTATAAAACTATATCCTTTGATCAACTTATCAAAGCATATATTCCAACTCCGAGATACTTGCACCAGTCCATAGATGGATCGCTGGAGCTTGCATATTTTGTTAGCATCTTTAGGATTGACAAAACCTCCTGGTTGCATCATATACAACTCTTCTTTAATAAATCCATTAAGGAATGCAGTTTTGTTTATCCATTTGCCATATTTTATAAAATGCGGCAATTGCTAACATGATTCAGACAGACTTAAGCATAGATACGAGTGAGAAACTCTCATCGTAGTCAACATCTTGAACTTGTCGAAAACCTTTTTGCGACAATTCTAGCTTTGTAGATAGTGATACTACTATCAGCGTCCGTCTTCCTCTTGACGATCCATTTATTCTCAATTGCTTGCCGATCATCGGGCAAGTCAACCAAAGTCCACACTTTGTTCTCATACATGGATCTCATCTCAGATTTCATGGCCTCAAGCCATTTTGCGGAATCTGGGCTCACCATCACTTCTTCATAGTTCGTAGGTTTGTCATGGTCTAGTAACATAACCTCCAGAACAGGATTACCGCACCACTCTGGTGCGGATCTTACTCTGGTTGACCTACAAGGTTTAGTAACAACTTGATCTGAAGTTTCATGATCATCATCATTAACTTCCTCACTCATTGGTATAGATGTCACAGGAACCATTTCTTGTGATGAACTACTTTCCAATAAGGGAGCAGGTACAGTTACCTCATCAAGTTCTACTTTCCTCCCACTCACTTCTTTCGAGAGAAACTCCTTCTCTAGAAAGGATCCATACTAAGCAACGAATGTCTTGCCTTCGGATCTGTGATAGAAGGTGTACCCAACTGTCTCCTTTGGGTATCCTATGAAGACACATTTCTCCGATTTGGGTTTGAGCTTATCAGGATGAAACTTTTTCACATAAGCATCGCAACCCCAAACTTTAAGAAACGACAACTTTGGTTTCTTGCCAAACCACAGTTCATAAGGCGTCGTCTCAACGGATTTTGATGGTGCCCTATTTAACGTGAATGTAGCTGTCTCTAATGCATAACCTCAAAACGATAGTGGTAAATCAGTAAGAGACATCATAGATCGCACCATATCTAGTAATGTGCGATTACGACGTTCGGACACACCATTACGCTGTGGTGTTCCGGGTGGCGTGAGTTGCGAAACTATTCCGCATTGTTTCAAATGTAGACCAAACTCGTAACTCAAATATTCTCCTCCACGATCTGATCGTAGAAACTTTATTTTCTTGTTACGATGATTTTCAACTTCACTCTGAAATTCATTGAACTTTTCAAATGTTTCAGATTTATGTTTCATTAAGTAGATATACCCATATCTGCTCAAATCATCTGTGAAGGTGAGAAAATAACGATATCCGCCACGAGCCTCAACATTCATCGGACCACATACATCTGTATGTATGATTTCCAACAAATCTGTTGCTCTCTCCATAGTTCCGGAGAACGGTGTTTTAGTCATCTTGCCCACGAGGCACGGTTCGCAAGTACCAAGTGATTCATAATCAAGTGGTTCCAAAAGTCCATCAGTATGGAGTTTCTTCATGCGCTTTACACCAATATGACCTAAACGGCAGTGCCACAAATAAGTTGCACTATCATTATTAACTTTGCATCTTTTGGCTTCAATATTATGATTATGTGTATCACTACGATCGAGATCCAACAAACCATTTTCGTTGGTGTGTATGACCATAGAAGGTTTTTATTCATGTAAACAGAACAACAATTGTTCTCTAACTTAAATGAATAACCGTATTGCAAAAAACATGATCAAATCATATTCATGCTCAACGCAAACACCAAATAACACTTATTTAGTTTCAACACTAATCCCGAAAGTACAGGGAGTGTGCGATGATGATCATATCAATCTTGGAACTACTTCCAACACACATCGTCACCTCGCCTTTTACTAGTCTTTGTTTAATCTGCAACTCCCGTTTCGAGTTACTACTCTTAGCAACTGAACCAGTATCAAATACCGAGGGGTTGCTATAAACACTAGTAAAGTGCACATCAATAACATGTATATCCAATATACCTTTGTTCACTTTGCCATCCTTCTTATCCACCAAATAGTTGGGGTAGTTCCGCTTCCAGTGACCAGTCCCTTTGCAGTAGAAGCACTTAGTCTCAGGCTTAGGTACAGACTTGGGCTTCTTCACTTGAGTAGCAACTTGCTTGACGTTCTTCTTGAAGTTCCCCTTCTTCCCTTTGCCCTTTTCTTGAAACTAGTGGTCTCGTCAACCATCAACACTTGATGTTTTTCTTGATTTCTACCTTCGTCAATTTCAGCATCACGAAGAGCTCGGGAATTACGTTCGTCATCCCTTGCATACTATAGTTCATCACGAAGTTCTACTAACTTGGTGATGGTGACTAGAGAATTCTGTCAATCACTATTTTATCTGGAAGATTAACTCCCACTTGATTCAAGCGATTGTAGTACCCAGACAATCTGAGCACATGCTCACTAGTTGAGCGATTCTCCTCCATATTTTAGCTATAGAACTTGTTGGAGACTTCATATCTCTCAACTCGGGTATTTGCTTGAAATATTAACTTCAACTCCTGGAACATCTCATATGGTCCATGACGTTCAAAACGTCTTTGAAGTCCCGATTCTAAGCCGTTAAGCATGGTGCACTAAACTATCAAGTAGTCATCATATTGAGCTAGCCAAACGTTCATAACGTCTGCATCTGCTCCTGCAATAGGTCTGTAACCTAGCGGTGCATCAAGGACATAATTTTTATGTGCAGCAATGAGGATAATCCTCAGATCACAGATCCAATCCGCATCTTTGCTACTAACATCTTTCAACATAATTTTCTCTAGGAACATATCAAAAATAAAACAGGGAAGCAACAACGCGAGCTATTGATCTACAACATAATTTGCAAAATACTATCAGGACTAAGTTCATGATAAATTCAAGTTCAATTAATCATATTACTTAAGAACTCCCACTTAGATAGACATCCCTCTAATCCTCTAAGTGATCACGTGATCCATATCAACTAAACCATGTCCGATCATCACGTGAGATGGAGTAGTTTCAATGGTGAACATCACTATGTTGATCATATCTACTATATGATTCACGCTCGACCTTTCGGTCTCCGTGTTCCCAGGCCATATCTAATATATGCTAGGCTCGTCAAGTTTAACCTGAGTACTCCGCGTGTGCAACTGTTTTGCACCCGTTGTATTTGAATGTAGAGCCTATCACACCCGATCATCACGTGGTGTCTCAGCACGAAGAACTTTCGCAACGGTGCATACTCAGGGAGAACACTTATACTTTGATAATTTAGTGAAGGATCATCTTATAATGCTACCGTCAAACAAAGCAAGATAAGATGCATAAAAGATAAACATCACATGCAATCGATATAAGTGATATGATATCGCCATCATCATCTTGTGCTTGTGATCTCCATCTCTGAAGCACCGTGCTTGTGATCTCCATCTCCGAAGCACCGTCATGATCACCATCGTCACCGGCGCGACACCTTGATCTCCATCGTAGCATCGTTGTCGTCTCGTCAATCTTATGCTTCTACGACTATCGCTACCGCTTAGTGATAAAGTAAAGCATTACATGGCGATTGCATTGCATACCATAAAACGACAACCATATGGCTCCTGCCAGTTGCCGATAACTCGGTTACAAAACATGATCATCTCATACAACAAATTATATCACATCATGTCTTGACCATATCACATCACAACATGCCCTGCAAAAACAAGTTAGACGTCCTCTACTTTGTTGCTGCAAGTTTTACGTGGCTGCTACGGGCTTAGCAAGAACCGTTCTTACCTAAGCGTCAAAACCACAACGATAGTTTGTCAAGTTGGTGCTGTTTTAACCTTCGCAAGGACCGGGCGTAGCCACACTCGGTTCAACTAAAGTGAGAGAGACAGACACCCGCCAGTCACCTTTAAGCAACGAGTGCTCACAACGGTGAAACCAGTCTCGCGTAAGCGTACGCGTAATGTCGGTCCGGGCCGCTTCATCTCACAATACCGCCGAACCAAAGTATGACATGCTGGTAAGCAGTATGACTTATATCGCCCACAACTCACTTGTGTTCTACTCGTGCATAACATCAACGCATAAAACCTGGCTCGGATGCCACTGTTGGGGAACGTAGTAATTTCAAAAAAATTCCTACGCACATGCAAGATCGTGGTGATGCATAGCAACGAGAGGGGAGAGTGTTGTCCACGTTCCCTCGTAGACCGACAGCGGAAGCGTTATCACAACGCGGTTGATGTAGTCGTACGTCTTCACGATCCGACCGATCAAGTACCGAACGTACGGCACCTCCGAGTTCTACACACGTTCAGCTCGATGACGTCCCTCGAACTCCGATCCAGCCGAGTGTTGAGGGAGAGTTTCGTCAGCACAACGGCGTGGTGACGATGATGATGTTCCACCGACGCAGGGCTTCGCCTAAGCTCCGCAATGGTATTATCGAGGTGTAATATGGTGGAGGGGGGCACCGCACACGGCTAAGAGATCTCAAGGATCAATTGTTGTGTCTCTGGGATGCCCCCTGCCCTCGTATATAAAGGAGCAAGGGAGGAGGAGGCCGGCCCTAGGAGGGGGCGCACCAAGTGTGGAGTCCTACTAGGACTCCCTAGTCCTAGTAGGATTCCACCTCCCATATGGAATAGGAAAAGAGGAAGGGAAAAAGAGAAGGAAGGAAGGGGGCGCCCCCTTTCCCTAGTCCAATTCGGACCAGACCAAGGGGAGGGGTGCGGCCACCCTTGAGGCCCTTTTTCTTCTTTCCCGTATGGCCCAATAAGGCCCAATACGTATTCCCGTAACTCTCCGGTACTCCGAAAAATACCCGAATCACTTGGAACCTTTCGGAAGTCCAAATATAGTCGTCCAATATATCGATTTTTACGTCTCGACCATTTCGAGACTCCTTATCATATCCCCGATCTCATCCGGGACTCCGAACTCCTTTGGTACATCAAAACTCAATAAAACTGTCATCGTAACGTTAAGCGTGCGGACCCTACGGGTTCGAGAACTATGTAGACATGACCGAGACACATCTCCGGTCAATAACCAATAGCGGGACCTGGATGCCCATATTGGCTCCCACATATTCTACGAAGATCTTTATCGGTCAGACCGCATAACAACATACGTTGTTCCCTTTGTCACCGGTATGTTAGTTGCCCGAGATTTGATCGTCGGTATCTCAATACCTAGTTCAATCTCGTTACCGGCAAGTCTCTTTACTCGTTCCGTAACACATCATCCCGCAACTAACTCATTAGTCACAATGCTTGCAAGGCTTATAGTGATGTGCATTACCGAGTGGGCCCGGAGATACCTCTCCGATAATCGGAGTGACAAATCCTAATCTCGAAATACGCCAACCCAACAAGTACCTTTGGAGACACATGTAGAGCACCTTTATAATCACCCATTTACGTTGTGACGTTTGGTAGCACATAAAGTGTTCCTCCGGTAAACGGGAGTTGCATAATCTCATAGTCATAGGAACTATCCAAAGTGCACGAGCGAGCTCGGAAAGCGATGAGGAACATGGCGAAGGCTTTATGGCCGTCTGATTCCCCTCCGGCAATGATGGGAGAGCTCGCGGATTTATTCAAGGGAACTCATCTTCGATTTGAGCTATGGAAGGCATTCGCATGTCGAGAAGGCGCACGAGAAGCTTGGGCCATGGTGAAAACACGGTATACCGGACTTGATCCGAATCATATGGCCCGGGTAGGACCTCGGGGACCAGACGGACAAGAAATTCCGGTTAGCTTGGTATACAACCAAGTGAAGGCAGCCGCCAAATTTTCGCAACAGGACTGTAAGTTAGATAGCCTGATAGATGGCATAGATAAAGAGTAGACGTGTGATTTTATGTAACAATACAGTTTATCATCGAATTTATCTCCGGCCAAATTGTAAAAGATTGTCATGGCAGACCTTCCCCTTCGACCTCCGAAACCCAAGGGTTGGAGTGTTTCCGAATACTATACCTGTGGTAAACACCGAGTATGTGCGGAAACCAGGCAATCCGGTCATAGTGCTTGAACAGACAAACTGTGTTCGGGGAGTTATGTTATATTACTTTTTAACGTAAGAAACATCTTCGAGAGAAAATAGTTCCGTTAAGGGTTCCTCTCCCCGGGTAAGCATGCGCTGTTTATGCATGCCAATACTGTGATGCTAAAAATCACCAGAGGTTTTATATTGTGAGACTTTATATATATAGCCACGAAGGCAGTTCGTCATATGTCCGCCGACCAATTATTCTCTTAAGAACGCTAGCTTTCGGCTTCACCCGTCTGAGGTACACGTCCGGATAACCCGGTTGTAACAATCGCAGAGGTGCTCCCTTTATGCCCTAGCCGAACAAGAGGGAACATAGGGCATAAGCACAGGAGCCAGGGAACCCAGCTTGGCAAAAACTTAAGTCATAGTGGTGCATATGATGGCAAAGACAAAACGTATATGAGCAAACAACATATATCACTACCAAAAAAAGACACAACCGTGACACTTTGGGCCGAACGAATTTTTTCTGTCATGCTTATGACACTTCTATGATGATAATTGTGACAAAACCCAGTATCATCATAGATGTGGTGGGCTCCTACTTCTATGACAAAAAATCATGACAAAAAATGGGCTTTTTGTCCTGGGCGGTCCGGAGACGCAGCCTCATGACATTCTTTGGGCCGTCTATGACGGAAAAAACCATGGTAGAAGCGAGGGCGAGGAAAATATCGGGGAGTTCCCGGTTATGGTGGGTGGTCAGGGGCCAAGCGATGCGTGTTTCTCTCGCACACGTACGCGCGTGGGTGCGAGGAATTGGGCTCTAACTAAACCCGAGCGAGGCGTTGGGCTATAACTGAACCCGAGTGATTGCACTGCCGGCTACGCGTTACTGAACCCGAGTGATCGATCGATGGCTGTTAACTGAACCCGATCGACCAATTCCTTCACTACTCCCGCTAACTGAAGCCGACCGAACATGCTGCCTCTAGATGAACAGTTGATAACCCACAAGTATAGGGGATCGCAACAGTTTTCGAGGGTAGAGTATTCAACCCAAATTTATTGATTCGACACAAGGGGAGCCAAAGAATATTCTCAAGTATTAGCAGTTGAGTTGTCAATTCAACCACACCTGGATAACTTAATATCCGCAACAAAGTATTTAGTAGCCAAGTAGTATGGAAGTAACGGTAACAGTGGCAAAAGTAACAGTAGTAGTTTTGTAGTAATTGTAACAGTGGCAACAGTAAAGTAACTAAGCAAAGAACAATATGTGAAAAGCTCGTAGGCATTGGATTAGTGTTGGAGAATTATGTCGGATGCGATTCCTCATGCAATAGTTATAACATAGGGTGACACAGAACTAGCTCCAGTTCATCAATGTAATGTAGGCATGTATTCCGAATATAGTCATACGTGCTTATGGAAAAGAACTTGCATGACATCTTTTGTCCTACCCTCCTGTGGCAGCGGGGTCCTATTGGAAACTAAGGGATATTAAGGCCTCCTTTTAATAGAGTACCGGACCAAAGCATTAACACTTAGTGAATACATGAACTCCTCAAACTATGGTCATCACCGGGAGTGGTCCCGATTATTGTCACTTCGGGGTTGCCGGATCATAACACATATTAGGTGACTATAGACTTGCAAGATAGGATCAAGAACTCACATATATTCATGAAAACATAATAGGTTCGGATCTGAAATCATGGCACTCAGGCCATAGTGACAAGCATTAAGCAGAGCAAAGTAATAGGAACATCAATCTCAGAACATAGTGGATACTAGGGATCAAACCCTAACAAAACTAACTCGATTACATGGTAAATCTCATCCAACCCATCACTGTCCAGCAAGCTTACGATGGAATTACTCACGCACGGCGGTGAGCATCATGAAATTGGTGATGGAGGAAGGTTGATGATGACGATGGCGACGGATTCCCCTCTCCGGAGCCCCGAACGGACTCCAGATCAGCCCCCCCGAGAGAGATTAGGGCTTGGCGGCGGCTCCTTATCGTAAAACATGATGAATCCTTCTCCCTGTTTTTTTCTCCCCGAACGTGAATATATGGAGTTGGAGGTTAGGTCGGTGGAGCACCAGGGGGCCCATGAGGCAGGGGGGCGCGCCCAGGGGGGGTAGGCGCGCCCCCACCCTCGTGGACAGGGTGTGGGCCCCCTGGCCTTGATTCTTTCGCCAGTATTTTTTATTAATTCCAGAAATATTCTTCGTGAAGTTTCAGGTCATTCCGAGAACTTTTATTTCTGCACAAAAATAACACCATGGCAATTCTGCTGAAAACATCGTCAGTCCGGGTTAGTTCCATTCAAATCATGCAAGTTAGAGTCCAAAACAAGGACAAAAGTGTTTGGAAAAGTAGATACGATGGAGACGTATCAACTCGCCCAAGCTTAAACCTTTGCTTGTCCTCAAGCAATTCAGTTGACAAACTGAAAGTGATAAAGAAAAACTTTTACAAACTCTATTTGCTCTTGTTGTTGTAAATATGTAAAGCCAGCATTCAAGTTTTCAGCAAAGATTATGATTTAACCATATTCAAAATAACACTTAGGTCTCATATTTACTCATATCAATGGCATCATCAACTAGCGAGCAATAATAATAAATCTCGGATGACAACACTTTCTCAAAACAATCATAATATGATATAACAAGATGGTATCTCGCTACACCTTTCTGAGAATAACCCGCCTAGCATGGAAGATACAGACACCCTAGTTGATACATGAGCTATTCGAGCACGCAAAACAGAATTTCATTTGAAGGTTTAGAGTTTGGCACGTACAAATTTACTTGGAACGGCAGGTAGATACCGCATATATAGGAAGGTATGGTGGACTCATATGGAATAACTTTGGGGTTCATGGAAGTGGATGCACAAGCAGTATTCCCGCTTAGTACAAGTGAAGGCTAGAAAAAGACTAGGAAGCGACCAACTAGAGAGTGACAACAGTCATCAACATGCATTAAAATTAATAAACATTGAGTGCAAGCATGAGTAGGATATAATTCACCATGAACATAAATATCGTGGAGGCTATGTTGATTTTGTTTCAACTACATGCGTGAACATGTGCCAAGTCAAGTCACTCGAATCATTCAAAGGAAGATACCACCCTATCATACCACATCACAACCATTTTAATAGGATGTTGGCACGCAAGGTAAACCATTATAAACTCCTAGCTAATTAAGCATGGCATAAGCAGCTATAATCTCTAATTGTCATTGCAAACATGTTTCATTCATAATAGGCTAAATCAGGAATGATGAACTAATCATATTTACAAAAACAAGAGAGGTCGAGTTCATACCAGCTTCTCTCATCTCAATCAGTCCATCATATATCGTCATTATTGCCTTTCGCTTGCACGACTGAACTGTGTGAATAATAATAATAGTGCACGCGCATTGGACTAAGCTGGGATCTGCAAGCATTCAATACAAGGGAGAATACAAGGTAATATGGGCTCTTGGTTAAATCAACAATAATGCATATAAGAGCCACTTCAACATTTTCATTATGGTCTTCTCCTCTCGACCCCCAAAGAAAAGAAAAGAAATAAAACCATTTACATAGGAAAGCTCCCAACAAGCAAAAGAACAACAAGAAATATTTTTGAGTTTTCTTTTTAATTACTACTACAGGCATGGAAAGTAAACTAACTAAAAGCTTCAACTAATTTTTTGGTTTTTCTTAAGGTTTTTCAAACACACAAGAAGAAGACTAGAAAAGAAAATTAACTAGCATGGATAGTACAATGAAAAAGTATGAGCACCGACAACTAGAATGAGTGTGTGAACATGAATGTAATGTCGGTGAGAAATACATATTCCCCCAAGCTTAGGCTTTTGGCCTAAGTTGGTCTAGGGCCACGGCTGGCCTGACGGATATCCAAAGTCGTAGCTGGGGTCGTACTGAGAAGGATCCTCGGGGTGCCACTGGTTGGCGATCCCCTCCGGATCTCACTGATAAACAGACTGACGGTGAGGATCAAGTTGTGGCTCCGGCTCTGGATCTGGAGCTGCTGTGAGGTTCTGGTAGGTATGAAATGCCTCCGGCAGAACAAGATATTTGCCTGAAGATAAGTTGAACAAAGAAGGAGCAGGCAAAGCAATAGTCTCAAAGTAATTTTTATGAAATATCAGTATATAGTTAAGCATCTTTTTCTTATTCTTAACAATAAAATCATGTGCTACCATACTCTTATAGTCTAGAAAAACAGGAGGTAGCAACTTTTCTTGTTTCTCATAATGCCTAATAGGTATGTTAAAGTGTGGAGCGAGGCGCGAGGCGAAGATACCTCCCAAGATGGGGCCCTTCGTATGGTTCAGGTTTAACCGCTTGGCAACAATAGCGCCTAGACTAAAAGTGTTATCATGAAACAAGGCATGGCACAAAATAACAATATCAGGGGCACTAAGGTTTCCCCAGTTTCCGCGACCAATTAAACATCAACTAGCAAATATTGCAAAATAATGTAGAACAGGAAAGTGTATGCTAGTAATTCTTGCATCGGAAACTTTCCTCGTTTCCCCTACAGCAATCATATCAATAAACCCTTCCACATCATCACGATGTGGCTCCTCTATGCTGCCCTCAAAGGGTAACTTGCAAACATCACAAAAATCAAAAAGGGACATCTCCTTATACTCATCGTATAAATAAAAATCCACCGAAGGTGGTGATCTCCTAGCATGGAAATGAAAATTTTGCACAAAAATATTAGTGAGTAGGAGATACTATTTGCGCTCGTCGCGGAGGAAGTCGGCGAGGCCCGCATTCTCAGCCAAATAGTAAAAATCATCATGAATCCCGTCTGCCCTCAAGAAATCATCACAAGGCCATTCACACGGCCGAACCTCCGCGGTGCGAGGGAGATTATATTTGGGCTTCTTATCCTCTTCACTTCTCTTATCCTTCGAGCTTTGGCTCGAGAGCCCCTCAATAATCTCTTCATCATTTTCTGAAAATTTCTGAAATTTTTAGTAACTTAAAATAGAAGTGAACCAAACTCAACAAAATTGGTAGCAACTACTCCCACAAGTGCCTAGAGACTATATCATGCATTAGAACTACTTGGGACCAAATAAATTTGACATGCAAGCTCAAGAACAGGGTCACCTAGGCAACAAAAATTTCCAATAAATAAAGCACTAGAACAAAAACTAATTCGACCATTGGAGGAGTCACATACCGAAGAACAATCCCCCAAAGCAGTTTTGTGAGTGGAGCTTTGAGCAGGGAGATCAAAAATGGCAGCAAGATGAGCTAGACCTCGTTCTTGAGCTAGTTGGTGATTTTCTTTGGGAGGAAGAAGGAGTGTGCGGGTGCAGGAATAAGTGGAGGGGGGCCACCAGGGTCCCATGAGGCAGGGGGCGCGCCCCTGGGGGTGGGCGCACCCTGGACCCTCGTGGCCAGGTGCTTGCTCCCCCTGATGTGTTCTCAGTGCCACATATTCTCAAATATTCTAGAAAAAATCATATTTCATTTTCAGGGTATTTGGAGAACTTTTATTTTCGGGGTATTTTTTATTGTAAGGATAATTCAAAAAATAGATAGAAAATACTATTTTTGCTTTATTTAATCTAAATAACAGAAAGTAAAAGGAGGGTATAGAGAGTTGTGCTTTCTAACTTCATCCATCTCATGCTCATCAAAAGGAATCCACTAACAAGGTTGATCAAGTCTTGTTAACAAACTCTTTTCGAATAACATGGAACCGGAGAAATTTCGAATAACACTAGGTTACCTCAACGGGGATATGCACATCCCCAACAATAAGAATATCATATCTCTTCTTGACAGTAGGAAGAGGAAATTCAAAACCTCCAATAGTAATTGTTGAAATTTTTCCAATAGAATTGATACTGTGAACTTGAGGTTGTTTCCTCGGAAAGTGTACCGTATGCTCATTACCATTAACATGAAAAGTGACATTGCCTTTGTTACAATCAATAACAGCCCCTGCAGTATTCAAAAAGGGTCTACCAAGGATAATCGACATACTATCGTCCTCGGGAATATCAAGAATAACAAAGTCCGTTAGAATAGTAACGTTTACAACCACAATAGGCACATCCTCACAAATACCAACAGGTATAGAAGTTGATTTATCGGCCATTTGCAACGATATTTCAGTAGGTGTCAACTTATTCAAATCAAGTCTATGATATAAAGAGAGAGGCATAACACTAACACCGGCTCCAAGATCACATAAAGCTATTTTAACATAGTTTCTTTTAATGGAGCATGGTATAGTTGGTACTCCGTGATCTCCAAGTTTCTTAGGTATTCCACCCTTAAAAGTATAATTAGCAAGCATGGTGGAAATTTCAGCTTCCGGTATCTTTCTTTTATTTGTGACAATATCTTTCATGTACTTAGCATAAGGATTCATTTTAAGCATATAAGTAAAACGCATACGCAAAAAGATAGGTCTAATCATTTCAGCAAAGCGCTCAAAATCCTCATCATCCTTTTTCTTGGATGGTTTGGGAGGAAAAGGCATGGGTTTCTGAACCCATGGTTCTCTTTCTTTACCGCGCTTCCTAGCAACGAAGTCTCTCTTATCATAACGTTGATTCTTTGATTGTGGGTTATCAAGATCAACAGCAGGTTCAATCTCTACATCATTGTCATTACTAGGTTGAGCATCAACATGAACATCATTATTAAAATTATCCCTAGGTTCATGTTCATCACCAGATTGTGTCTCGGCATCAGAAATAGAAATATCATTGGGATTCTCAGGTGTGTCAACAACAGGTTCACTAGAAGCATGCAAAGTCCTATCATTTTTCTTTTTCTTCTTCTTAGAAGGACTAGGTGCATCAACATTAGTTCTCTTAGAATCTTGCTCAATTCTCTTAGGGTGGCCCTCAAGATACAAAGGTTCCTGAGTCATTCTACCCCCTCTAGTCACAACTCTAACAGCATCATCATTTTTCTTATTATTTAATTCATTGAGCAAATCATTCTGAGCTTTAAGCACTTGTTCTACTTGAGTGGTAACCATAGAAGCATGTTTACTAATGAGTTTAAGTTCACCTTTAACTCTAGACATGTAATCACTCAAGTGTTCAATCATATAAGCATTTCGTTTCAATTGTCTACCAACATAAGCATTAAAGTTTTCTTGTTTAACAATAAAATTATCAAACTCATATAAGAATTGGCTAGCAGACTTATAACGAGGAATATCACCTTCATCAAATCTATAGAGAGAATTTACCTTTACTACCTGTGTCAGGTTATCAAGACCATGTATTTCTTCAACAGGCGGCAAATTAAGACCATGTATTTCTTCAATAGGAGGTAAATTCTTAACATCATCAGTTTTAATACCCTTTTCTTTCATAGATTTCTTTGCCTCTTGCATATCTTCAGGACTGAGAAATAGAATACCCCTTTTCTTCGGAGTTGGCTTATGAGTTGGTTCAGGAAGTGCCCAATTATTTTCATTAGTCAACATAATATTCAATAGCAATTCAGCTTGATCAACTGTTCCTTCCCTGAAAACACAACCAGCACAAATATCTAGGTGGTCTCTGAAAGCATTGGTTAGTCCATTATAAAAGATATCCAGTATTTCATTTTTCTTGAGAGGATGATCAGGCAAAGCATTAAGTAATTGGAGAAGCCTCCCCAAAGCTTGTGGGAGACTCTCTTCTTCAATTTGCACAAAATTATATATTTCCCTTAAAGCAGCTTGTTTCTTATGAGCAGGGAAATATTTAGCAGAGAAGTAATAAATCATATCCTGGGGACTACACACACAACCAGGATCAAGAGAATTAAACCATGTTTTAGCATCACCCTTTAATGAGAACGGAAATAATTTAAGGATATAGTAGTAACGAGTTTTCTCATCATTAGTGAACAGGGTGGCTATATCATTTAACTTAGTAAGATGTGCCACGATAGTTTCAGATTCATAGCCATAAAAATGATCAGATTCAACCAAAGTAATTATCTTAGGATCAACAAACAAATCATAATCCTTATCAGTAACACAGATAGGTGAAGTAGCAAAAGCAGGGTCATATTTCATCCTAGCATTCAAAGATTTTTCTTTCAGCTTAACTAATAATTTATTAAGATCATATCTATCGTTGCAAGCAAGAAAGTCTCTAGCAGTTTCTTCATCCATATCATAACCCTCAGGCACAACAGGCAATTCATATCTAGGGGGAGAATCTTCATCATCACTTTCATCAATATTATCAGTTTCAATGATTTCATTCTCTCTAGCCCTAGCAAGTTGTTCTTCAAGAAATTCACCTAATGGCACAGTAGTATCAAGCATAGAAGTAGTTTCATCATAAGTATCATGCATAGCAGAAGTGGCATCATCAATAACATGCGACATATCAGAATTAATAGCAGAAGCAGGTTTAGGTGTCGCAAGCTTACTCAAAACAGAAGCTGAATCAAGTGCAGAGCTAGATGGCAGTTCCTTACCTCCCCTCGTAGTCGAGGGAAAAATCTTAGTTGTTTCGTCTTTCAAGTTCCTCATAGTGACCAGCAGATATAAATCCCAAGTGACTCAAAGAATAGAGCTATGCTCCCCGGCAACGACAACAGAAAATAGTCTTGATAACCCACAAGTATAGGGGATCACAACTGTTTTCGAAGGTAGAGTATTCAACCAAAATTTATTGATTCGACACATGGGGAGCCAAAGAATATTCTCAAGTATTAGCAGTTGAGTTGTCAATTCAATCACACCTGGATAACTTAATATCCGCAACAAAGTATTTAGTAGCAAAGTAGTATGGAAGAACGGTAACAGTGGCAAAAGTAACAGTAGTAGTGTTGTAGTAATTGTAACAGTGGCAACAGTAAAGTAACTAAGCAAAGAACAATATGTGAAAAGCTCGTAGGCATTGGATCGGTGATGGAGAATTATGTCAGATGCGATTCCTCATGCAATAGTTATAACATAGGGTGACACAGAACTAGCTCCAGTTCATCAATGTAATGTAGGCGTGTAGTCCGAATATAGTCATACGTGCTTATGGAAAAGAACTTGCATGACATCTTTTGTCCTACCCTCCCGTGGTAGCGGGGTCCTATTGGAAACCTAGGGATATTAATGCCTCCTTTTAATAGAGTACCAGACCAAAGCATTGACACTTAGTGAATACATGAACTCCTCAAACTACGGTCATCACCGGGAGTGGTCCCGATTATTGTCACTTCGGGGTTGCCGAATCATAACACATAGTAGGTGACTATAGACTTGCAATATAGGATCAAGAACTCACATATATTCATGAAAACATAATAGGTTCAGATCTGAAATCATGGCACTCGGGCCCTAGTGACAAGCATTAAGCATAGCAAAGTCGTAGCAACATCAATCTCAGAACATAGTGGATACTAGGGATCAAACCCTAACAAAACTAACTCGATTACATGGTAAATCTCATCCAACCCATCACCGTCCAGCAAGCCTATGATGGAATTACTCACGCACGGTGGTGAGCATCATGAAATTGGTGATAGAGGAAGGTTGATGATGACGATGGCGACGAATTCCCCTCTCTGGAGCCCCGAACGGACTCCAGATCAGCCCCCCCCCCGCGAGAGATTAGGACTTGGTGGCAGCTCTGTATCCTAAAATGCGATGAATCCTTCTCCCTGATGTTTTTCTCCCCGAACGTGAATATATGGAGTTGGAGTTGAGGTCGGTGGAGCACCAAGGGGCCCACGAGGCAGGGGGCGCGCCCAGGGGGGTAGGCACGCCCCCCACCCTCGTGGATAGGGTGTGGGCCCCCTGGCCTTGATTCTTTCGCCAGTATTTTTTATTAATTCCAAAAATATTCTCTGTGAAGTTTCAGGTCATTCCGAGAACTTTTATTTCTGCAGAAAAATAACACCATGGCAATTCTGCTGAAAACAGCGTCAGTCCGGGTTAGTTTCATTCAAATCATGCAAGTTAGAGTCCAAAACAAGGGCAAAAGTGTTTGGAAGAGTAGATACGATGGAGACGTATCAACAATGAGCGTTGTTGGGGGGGTTGGATGAACAGTTCCCGGCAGGGGGGCAGATGAACAGGACCCCATGGTAGTAGAGGTCATTGCCGCTGGATGAACAGTGCACTGATCGATCGAGCCGGTTGGGATGTGGATGAACAGGACGACCCCGTGGAGGACTGGTTGAACAGTAGCCGGTAGAGTGCTGGATGAACAGTAGCCTGTGGAGGGGTGGTTGAACAGGACCCCGTGGAGATGGCTGGTTGAATAGTAGCCAGTGGAGGAGCGCGCGGTGGAGGCTGGATGAACAGGAGCCCGTGGATGAACAGTCGCAGGTGGAGGCTGGAGGAGGTCGATGGTGGATGAATAGTAGCCCGTGGAGGCTGGAGGAGGTCAACGGTGGAGATGAGCAGTATCCCGTGGAGTCCCGTTTTGCGGTACGCCACACCCCTCCCGATGAACAGGACCCCCGTTTCGACCGTAGCGCTCCAACACAAGTCCGTTTCCTCCGTTTTGCGGTACGCCACACCCCTCCCGATCAACAGGACCCCGTTTCGGCCGTAGGAGGTCCAAAAGAAGTCCGTTTTCTCCGTTTTGCGGTACGCCAGACCCTCCCGATGAACAGGATCCCGTTTCGACCGTGGCCGGTCGAACACAAGGCCGTTTCCTCCGTTATGTGGTACACCAGGCCTCATTTCCATCGGCTGTTCCGTCCAAGCAGGTTGGCTCCCGATGAACAGCACGCGTTCCGTTGCCTCCCGATGAACACGACGCATTCCGGCCTCACCATGAACACGACGATACAGTTTGTCCGTTCCGAGCCAGCCATGTACACGAGCCCTGGTTGTACGTATGCGCAAGCAGGCGTTCGAGACCTCGCATGTATGTACGCATGTGGCCGTATTTACTTTCTTGCACCCTGGCCGCCGTACGTACGTGTACATGCTACGTGCGCACCTCTACTACGACACGTGCCCTTCCTTACACGGCCACGGTTCATCGCTACAGCCTGCAGACAGACCGATCGTATGTACGTACACATTCGCGACCAGAATGACAATGCTACGTACGCTTCGACCAGTTGGGTCCCGACTGTCAGGCACTTCCTTGCGTGCGAAGATGTAGCCGGTGGGTCCCAGCAGTCAGGGGGCAAATCATTTTTTTGCCCGTAATATGGATGCACTTCCTTGCGTGCGAAGATGTAGCTGGTGGATCCAAGCAGTCAGGGGGGAAGCATTTTTCGCAAAATACGGTGGCCCGTCTGATGGGTCCCTGCTGTCAGGTGGAGGAATAATTATTTTGCGCGTAACAAGGAGGCACTTCCTTGCTGCGGCCGTGGACCCAGCTGTCGGCCTCTCCATTTCCAGTACTCTTCCGATGGAAGTCGTTTGTTGACCACATTGACCACGCCGCACTGAGAGCACCAGGGCGGTGGACGACGGCGAGGCCTAGGAACGGGACGGCGTGGAGCCGGGGAAGACGCGGCAGTCGATGCCCATGCGGAGGGGAGTACGTGGGTTGACTGCTTCGGCTGCGGTGTGAGGCTGCCATCGCCGGAGAATAACAGGAGGTGTGGGTGAGTATAGAGGGATGGCATGGCCAGCGGTGGCAGCACAGCCGGACACGGGAGGCAGGAGCAGGCGGCACGACCGATGATTGTTTGGGCGGCTGGAGCAAGAAGACGAGAGGTTGAAGAAGCACTACGGCCGTTGGATGGACATCGTACGGTCACTGGCGCTAGAATCGTTCATATTGACTAAGTTGACAAAGCCCTCCGTCCCCGTCATCTTAGTAGGCCAACAAGTCAGCCTCCCACTATGGTGGGTCCCCGCTAGCAGGGGGAGTATTCATTTTTTTGTGCGAAATAAGGAGGCACTTCCTTGCGTGCGAAGATATAGCTGGTCGGTCCGACCTATCAGCGGCGGGAATGTTTTTTTCACAAAATACAGAGGCCCTTCCGGTGGGTCCTAGCTGTCAGGTGGAGGAATCATTATTTTACACGTATACGGAGGCATTTCCTTGTGTGCGGCCGTGGACCTAGCTGTCAGCCTCTCCACGTACCGTCCACTTCCGATGCATGTCGTTCGTTGACCATGTTGACCATGGCGCGCCGAGAGCACCAGGGCGGTGGACGACGGCGAGGCCTAGGAAGGGAACAACACGGAGCCAGGGAAGACTCAGAAGTTGTTTCCCACGCGGAGGGGAGTACGAGGGTTTACTGTTTGTCTTCCATCGCCGGAGAATAACAGCAGTTGTGGGTGAGTGGAGGGATGGTAGGCCAGCGATGGGAGTACGGTGGGGCGGTGAGGCCTGCACGGCAGTATAGTCGGCCGTGGGAGGAGGGAGCAGGCAGTCCCGCCGGCGCTTGTTTGAGCGGCTAGAGCTGGAAGAGCAGAGATTGAAGAAGCACGATGGCCGTTGGATGGACATCTAATAGTCACTGCTTGTGCGTCAACCTTTTTTAAGGAAAGCCTCAAATATGTGGAAAACAGCATACAACCCATCTGCCGTTATTTCTAATAATTTACAGCCCATTTGCTAATTCATAAGGTTTTTTGGAGCCCATATTCTTTTTGTTGGCATTACAGCCCATATTGTGGCCACGGTTAAAAAATTATACGAAATTTTTCTTATTTCGGTGCGGTCCGAACTGTTTTAATCCTGAAATTTCATGTCACATTCAAACTGATTTTAAAAATAAATGTATATCAATATAAAATCCAACAAATTGTCCACGCATAAAAATCAATGCAATTTAAAATCTCGAAATGGTAAAAAAGAAATTTGAAACTAATTGCCGGTTTGATGTGTTTTAAAAATGTACAACCCATTTCTCATTACTGATAGGCCATTTTCTCGGCCAGCCGAATGAAGCTCTCCTCTTCTTGAAAGATTTGCAGCCCAACAGGCCTGACAAAGCGACTTACTTGACAAATCACAAAAAAACTGGGCTAGCCATTTTTAGAAAGAAAAAGACTACTGGGCTGGTCTGTGGTAAACATAAAAGAAAAGGCTGTCTAGATAGGCCAGAGTGCCCCGCACAGCCCAGTTGACACCCTGCTTCCGTCTCCAAAACAAATTAGATAAATGCCACTCCAATTATGGCGATTCATAAAAATGCCACTGCAATTTCCAAACTTTGAAAAATGCCACTGCAATTTTTGCAAACTTTGAAAAACGCTACTGCAATTTTTGCAAACTTTGAAAGACACCACTCCAGACTTCGAAAAAAGCCACTGGAAATGGCATGAAATGGCATTTTTCAAAGTTTGGAAATTGCAATAGCATTTCTCGGAATCACCATATTTGGAGTGGCATTTATCGAATTAACCCAAAACAAAAATAATTGGGCGAGCTGCTGGGTCCCTGGTGTCAGTCGCTCGTTGTGCAATTCTCTCGTTTATTGACTACGTTGACAATGGCATGGGATCCAGATGTCAGAAATCCATTAGGAGGAGCCTTTTTTTTATTGGCTTGAAATAAGGAGGCACTTGCTTGTATACTTCCATGACCTTGGTGGGTCACTGCTGTCATCCTCTGCACGTACAATCATCTCCTGATTGTGTACGCGTCAACCTGGTAGGCCCACAAGTCAGCCTCTAAACCCGTGGTGGACAAATACAACCCATTTAAAAAAATAACAGCCCATTCCATACGTTCAAACGGAAAGTTCAACATTCAGAGCAAAGTAACAGGTCTGATCCAGATATAGAGTACTGAACTTCCACGCTGACAACCATCATAGCCAAGTTAACTATCTACTCCCACTAATACTCTAGTAGTGTACAAGTACTAACTTACTCTTAGCTAACTAGACGATGCCGGCCGCCATCCGCGGTACACGCTAAACACAGGCACCGGCGTCCTCCGCCTCGCCTCGGACTTGCTAGAGGTGCGATAGGGCGCGTTGCTCGTGCGCGTTGGCCCTTTCCATGCCGGCGTGGTCCACCGAAGCTTCGGCTTCTAAGCGGGAAACCCACTTGACGAGCTCGTAGTAAAATTCGGCGTCGCGAACGTGTGCATGCCCGACAGCCTCCAGGGCTATTTGCAGGGCGCCGGCCTCCACGTAGTCAGCCCAGTTGCGGGCGCTCTGCTCGTGACTCAGAGCGTCGGTGCGCTGCTCCTCGATGTCCCGCTGGCGGCGCAAATTGGTGATACGATGCTCCTCCGCCAGGCGGCGGGCTCCAACAACTCATCATACTCCGCATTGCCATCTAAAGACCAATAGAATGCCTCCTCCCTCCGTCTGCCTTCCAGTGAAAAACCGAACACTAGTTCCGGCGGTGACCGCCACCGGCGTCGCCTATCGCGGACGGGCGGAGGCATGGCAGACGTGGCGAGAGCGAGGATAGGTGGCGAGCAACGTCGGGCCGGTGGGGGCTTATGAGGATAGGGCGAGTTGGGTGATGGGGCCACCGGAGAAGGCCGGGAAACAGTAATTATAGGCGGAAGGTAGGCGAACCAGCGTGTCGCGGGAAACGCGGCGGTCATCGCGGTCATCGGAATTCAATGCATAAGCTGGCATGGCTTAGCGCGCCAGCTTGCCATGGAAAAATAGAAAAACTGAAGTTATGACTGTGCCGTCCCGTCCCGTCAGTGGTGCGTCCCATCCATGTTGGGTCGCACGCCAGCATGACGGTCAAACGAGTGCACTCGAATCATCCAGATGAGGTACTCCCTCCTTGTCAAAAATGATTCCACCACTCATCATCTACCTTGTTTGGTGAGATTTTTGAGTTAAGACCTGCAAACCGGAAAGGAGGTAGTAAGTGTGTGATCCACTATTTATTCGTGTAGGATCGAGTAGGTCGTTTTTTGAATTGATCCCTGCAAACCGGGAGTAGGTCGGATAGTGTACGTGTAGGATCGAGTAGGTCGGATGGTGTACCTGTAGGATCGCATTAGCTGATGAACGTTCGCTGGGAGATAAGGCATTTGCAAAAGTTTTTTCGGGCAATTTCTTCAGATTCGCATGGCATTTTCTTCAGAGCAGCTTGTCAGTTTCTTCAGAGGTAGGCATTTTTATTTAAAAAACTACCACTTCGGATCTTGCGTCACAACTAAAACTGCCAGGAGCGCATTAGTAGGCTAGCTAGTGATCGTTCAGTAACTTGTAAACACTGAGCGAACAGAAATAAGGAATTGTTAGTAACTTGTAAACACTGAGAACACAGAAATAAGGATCATGCTGTGCACAGCAGTAAGAGCCGATCCGTTTGAAATGTTCACACGAGACTCACAGACCTGGCATTGTAATATGTTCACATTAGTAGCCCAAATTCAAAACCAACTAGTACGATTCCCATACATAAGATCAACATGTTAATGCATCTCAATGATTCACAGATCATATACAAATATGTAGCTCCAAAAACAAAGATCTAGAAAAAACATCTATTCTTCCTACTAACATGGATGCTTCTCTTGGCCAACATTCAGTACAGAGTGAAAGACAAATTTGTTTGTGAAGTCTACAATTCCTCTTGCAAACGTAAGTGGTTTCACCAACAGCTGGAACCATGAGAATGAACCACACATGATGGAGGAACATCCACTTCAATATGATTTGGTCTTCTCTCGATCACACGGCGATACTATTTTCGGAATACAAATTTTAACTTAGGCAAAATGATGCCCATTTTATAATCAGACTAAAGCAATGAAGCACCTAGTGTTGGCCAATAAATAGTACAGTACTACATTTCTGCAGTCCATGAAGTGACTATCCAATCTTTCTGTGTCTATTTTCAAATGGCACTGCATGCAGTGACTATACTATTCTCTTGTGCAGTTCAACCAAAATTGTGGTCACTTTGTTTGTTTGCCAAATAGCAACGGGCAGACATCTCTGTCTGCACAAATATCAAGCAGCTAGTAAACATATACCCCACCTTGTATTTTCGGTTTAAACACGTCTCTTCCGCTTAGCATCTGTCATGTTTTGCACTGGACAATTTGATACTGTCATGTTTTGTCCTGGAAAATTTCATACTGAATTGATTCGCTCGTTCAGAGCGGAAATATAGCGCCTATTCTTCATCAGACCAAGGGTATCCATGTTTGAAGCGATGGAAGAGGTGAAATCGATAAAACCGAAATTGATCATCCAATCACTGAATCCTGTCCTTCACCTCCAATGTAGGTCCACCCTGCCAATAAATTCACATGCAAACCACTAGTATTACTATCTAATGACAGTACAAAAAGAGTAGCAAGATAGTAGCAAACCATGTACCTTCGTAATGAACAACTCTTAGTGCCACCAATTGGATATAAAGGTTTGGAAGAAAACATGCTCCTAATGTTGAACCATTTGGACTTTTTGTGTAGTTCTACTAAAATTGAGCATCCCTGATTGCATAGATATTGAAAGTGTGATTACTATAAAAGTGGCACTAGTTGAAGCATAGACTCAGAAATATAAGCATTCCAATTTCTTCAAGGGAAAAGGTAGCAAGACTGTTTCTAACCACCTTTTTGAAGGAATAAATAAGGCAACAACGGATGATGTCAGGAAGGCATGCATAGTTTTTTCTGAAAAATTGAACCATTCCTGACTTTTCCTCTTCTTTTAAGCATATTTTGTGCAGTTCAACTAAATAAAATGCCATCACCGCCTTAACAATTCAGTGACACTGTACAAAAGGAAATGACTTAACATTACATCATGATGTCAGGTATGTAGTCGACGGGCATTAGAGACAAACATATAGACCTCTTCCAATAACATAATGAACATTAATTTTAACAAAGGTGTGACTAGCTTTACCGGGATAATTTGAGTGAACTCTACACCCTTTGTTCCTTAATATAAGACGTTTTCACAGTTCAATTTAAAGTACCCAAACGTCTAGTATTTAGAAAAACAGGTAGTAGTTTTCTTGAGCACAAGCTTGCCACACTTTATATATGTCCATACGCTAATGCAACACCATTCGAATAGTACAATTATACACTAATCCAGTGGCTAGTGCAATTGTAGAGTAGTTATTTTATTATAGGGTATAGGACAATGGTTTTACTAAATAGATTTCCATAAGCTCTAGCACTGCAAGATTTCTATAAGAATTAACAATACAAAATGTAAAGGTAACAATTTTCAGCATTGGTATACTAGCTGTGCAAGAGCATTAAACCAAATACAAAGGTCTTAAGGTAACTAGCATTATTAACTAATGACAGTATAAAAAAATGCAAACCATGTACCTTCAAGGTAAATATCATTTCGAACTCGAGGGAACCTAAAAATTGCTATCCCAATCTTGATAATCTATCAAACATAAAAACTTGATCGAATGAATCAACAGAACAGTCGTAGGAGGAGGTGCACACTCTTGACCTTTCCTCTTGACACTGTACAAAAAAATTGACTTATCTCATGAAAGTGAGGTATGTAATCTATAAGCATTAACAATGCAAAAATCTAAAGGTAGTAACAAGATTCATCGTTGGTATACTGGTTGTGCAACAACATTAGAATGCCTTAGCTGAAAAATCTTTAATACGTCCACAATGAACAGCTAACCCTGAAATAATCCAGTGACATTAAATGGCATTGCTTAAATTTATCGGTGGCATTAGACTGAGTGCGGCATTAGTTAAATGTGGCATCACTTTAGCAGTAGCATTGCTTGACTTGACCATTGGCGTTATCCTAACAGCAAAAAAGTGGCAATAAGAGCATGGGAGGCCCATTCGGACAGTGGGCGCACCAGTACGATGTACCTCCACGGACGCATAGAGTGGTGAGGGAAGTATGGTTGCCCAGAGCAACAAATATCCAGGCAACATATGTGGATTACGTCCCATTTTTGTTCTCTTTAGCCACCTTTTTCCTACGTGAGGACAACAAACCAATCGACCTGGTCATTATCTATTGTGTTGTCATGCCTTTCTACCCTTCTTCAACCAAGAGACACGAAAATCGTTCCTTAGCTACTGATTTTCCCCTTTTCAACCTAGATGCGGGTTCGATGCCTAGTCTCTTGGACAGTACAGTCTCCCTTCCTTTCCTTATTCAACCCAGACATGGATTAGTCTGCATGAAGTAGGGTTTCCTTTAATAGTGCAAGTTAAGGTTTTCGTCTGCGTGACCAGCAGAGCAGAGGATAGCAAATTGGGAAGATGGTGGAGTGGAAAAAGATCCACATGCAGCGACGTGGCAGATGGGGCAATAGAACAAGGGTATGGTTCGAAAAGAGGTAGGATATCTGAGGGTCGGCGGGAAGTGGCTTCGCTCATGGTCGTCATCCTCCGCACACACTACGACAGCGAGCTTGGGGACGGAGGCCATCCCGCGCGGGCGCTAGGTCTGAGAGGACGGCCTTCTCGTCAGTGCGTGACCTCGCTCGCCAACGACGAGTGCGTCAATGCTGCACATCCTTTTCTTCCCCAGTGGATCTGTGACCACCGGTGAGGAGGGAGAGAGAGGCCGTCTTTTTTAGATCTGGAGAGAGGGCGATAGTGTGATAAGCAAGTGGGTAACCCTTAGCAAGAAAGCGCTGAAGCTCCAGCCTATATATCTTTTTTTATACTACTAGTACTAGAGGTGGAGTAGTAGTAGAGTAGTTTATATTTTCTCTGCATACAGTACCAGTTAGTCGTGCTTCAAAACTGAATGGTACTCCATAGAGAAAATAAAGGTCGATAACTAATGCGGCACCTCGGACGCGGCCAGACCGCATTTTGCACGAGAAATTACACACCATGTTTCGTTGACATGTGGTCCCGTTCCAACATGTCAGTGAGACGACGGCGAGTCCTTTTGTACAATTTCCGAACGGATGTCTATGTAGACCGGGGCACCTCTTCGTGTACCCTGGAAACCATCCACCGACTATTCACCTTTCCCTCTCGATTTGGAACTGCTGTCGCACGCTCTTCCTCCCTCCTCCATTTTCCTTTCACCCTTCCTTCTGCCATTGTTCGATCGTGTTCTTCATGGAGGGAACATGCCGAAAACGACCATGTTATTCTTGCCCGATCTGAAAGATGACGTGGTGGAGGAACTCATGGATCGGTGCGACGTCATCACCTCGGCTAGCATGGCAGGTTTGTTCAAGACAATTCTCGACTCAACTAATAACATCATTAGAAGGAACCCAAGGGTCCAGGTGCGGTTTGATCTCCCCTATCTTCTTTACCGTGACCCTGGTCACTAATGCGCGGACGACGCAGGCCTCACGTTGTGCAGTTGATGCCGCTTGATAATGATACGTGTGATGTTAAGATGCCATCGCTTGAGGGTAAGGCTTGGGCAGGCGCTAATGGAGATTGGGTTGTTTATATGGGTACAACTACGAGTGGGAACTTGTGAATGTGTACGCATGTCACTGGGTTCCACTTCCAAAAATCTCAGACTACCCAGAGGTTGAGCACACCGGTATTCTACGTACGTTCAACTACAATCATGGTGACTATCGTCTACGGAAGATAGCAATTTGTCAAGTTCCCGACCGCTCTTGGGATTACATGAACTATAAAGTTGTTGCTATCTTCGACAAGCTTGTTGCCGTCCTTCATAGTTCGACTCGATGGATATTGCTCAAAAATCAGTTTCTATACACGGATGAGTACTGTGATGCAATTCAATACGAGGGTCTTGTGTTTGCTGCCACCACTCGTGGCACTGTTTTTGCATGGAATCCTTATGGTTTCGGTAAGTTTGTCTTCCACCGTAATTATAATTGTTTCATCCACATGCATGCGGGTTAGCTAGTTTCCCTTTACTAATTAACCTTCTTGTGTTTCCAAGGTCCTGTGAACATTCCCCCACCTATATTTGAAAAAAATTATAACCAAGGGGGACATGACAATGATGATGATCACGAGCATGAGGACCCATATATTCAGTGGCCCCTAGCAACTTATTCTGATGGATCACCTCTTGTTGTGTGTATACAAGGCACTACTGATGTTACTAAGGAAGCAGGTGTTGTCTCCCATGATTGCACTCTCCGGACCTATTCCAACATCCGTTGCACGGTATTCGGGATGGATACTACTGTGCTAGTGTCAACACCTTCTCCCTAGTTTAGTATTGATACTCTTGGAGGAAACTCGGTCTTCCTTGGACAAAACTATCCAATGATGGTGAAAGGCGATCCAACTGCTGTTTACACAACGTTACTACCATTTATGAGAAGCAAATGTATCTATACCTCGGAAATGGCTATGGTTCCCTACGTGGCTATCACAATATGCATCCTGACATAGGCTGCTTCAGCCTGGATGATCAGTCCTGCGTTGGTCTCGAGATTGACAGTAGCTGCCCCTTCCTAGAGAATCACTTTTGGTTCAAAGCAAGCATTTCCAACACCGAGGATTGGTTGAGCTGAAGTTCATTTCATTTCTTCTTATTTGTTGTGTGATGAAAACTTTAGTATTTATAATGTATCCTAGTTGTCATTGTGGGTTCATGACCTGTTGTATGTAATAAAATGATATGCCTGTGATAAACTTAATAAATTTATGAATGGATTTCAAGTCGCTTCTTTGAGTGGGTGCTGCGACGAGGCAAAAAATATTTTCCGAATACATAATTGTACGCAACAGGTTATCGGATGAGTCCAATCAACAATAGTACTACTATTTCTACTAGCTTCACATGCTTCGCGCGTCGGGCGGGTGTTTTTACTGTAGCTACGAATCCCACACTCCTAGGTCCTCGGATGAGTCCTGTAGAAATTGCATTCTGATGTTTGGGTTCAAACTTTCAAAACTGTTGCACTATCTCTACGTCTACGTATACGCAACAAGTTTTAAACTTGAGACCAGCCACCCACCCTCACAAAGAACACTTTTTAACCTAGCACAGACTCCAGGAAATTTGGCCACAGTGTGAGGTGGGCCATATGTTAATGTGTTTGATGTATGTAACCAACACCTCGGATCCTCGATATATAGTAGGGTGGCATGGGCCAGAACAAGCATTAACGTCCAGGAGTACGGCACACGCCACCAGCACGACTTCCATCTGACACCATATTTCTTGGAGTCCATGCTACAACTATCTCTTCAACCTCCTCGTTTCTCTAACTCAGCCATCGCGCGGCGGGCGACGTGGGGTTGCCGATAGTCGGTTTCCTCAACTGTTGTCCCACTTGTAAGGCCAACTCCAACGCACGACCCCAAACGGACCTCTGTTTTGCCCGGATTCTGTCGGTTTGGGTAGGGCAATGGAGTCGTGTCCGGGCCATTTCTTGGATGCGGTGGCCGTGCGCCCAACGCGCGGACGCATCCCGGCCGCGTACATTTTTCTTTGCAAACACATATCTTTCTTTCATCATTGAGTTTTAGTACATGGAAATACATCACCAAAATTTGACTAGAAAAGCAAAACCAAAGAAAACAGGAATCACAAGAATACATTTTAGAAGATATCCAACTTCCATAACTGCTCCTGTAAGTTGGATTAGTGCCTTCTCGATGCATTCATTGTTGATCTGCGGAGGCTCGTGATATGTCTCCGTCGTATCTATAATTTTTGATTGTTCCATGCCAATATTATACAACTTTCATATACTTTTGGCAACTTTCTATACTATTTCTGGGACTAACATATTGATCCAGTGCCCAGTGCCAGTTCCTGTTTGTTGCATGTTTTATGTTTCGCAGAAACCCCATATCAAACGGAATCCAAATGGGATAAAAACGGACGGAGAATGTTTTTGGAATATTTGCAGAATATGGGAAGAAGAATCAACGCGAAACGGTGCCCGAGGTGGCCACGAGGCAGGGGCGCGCCTGCCCCCTGGGCGCGCCCCTGACCCTCGTGGGCCCCCCGTAAGGCAGTTTCTGCTCTACTTTGGACGCAAGAAAACTATTTTTCGAAGAAAAATTTGGGCGAAGGTTTCAATCCAATCGGAGTTACGGATCTCCATATATACACGAGACGGTGAAAGGGCAGAGGACCAGAACACAGAATAGAGAGAGACAGAGGGACATATCCAATCTCGGAGGGGCTCTCGCCCCTCCCATGCCATGGAGACCAAGGACCATAGGGGAAACCCTTCTCCCATCTAGGGAGGAGGTCAAGGAAGAAGAAGAAGAAGGGGGCCCCTCTCCCCCTCTCTTTCGGTGGCACCGGCACGTCGCCGGAGCCATCACCATCACCGCAATCTTCACCAACAACTTCACCGCCATCATCACCAACTCTTCCCCCCTCTATTCAGTGGTGTAACCTCTCTCTTACCCGCTGTAATCTCTACTTAAAAATGGTGCTCAACGCTATATATTATTTCCCAATGATGTATGGCTATCCTATGATGTTTGAGTAGATCCGTTTTGTCCTATGGGTTAATTGATGATCATGATTGGTTTGAGTTGCATATTTTATTATTGGTGCTGTCCTATGGTGCTCTCCGTGTCGCACAAGCGTGAGGGATTCCCGCTGTAGGGTTTGCAATATGTTCATGATTTGCTTATGGTGGGTGGCGTGAGTGACAGAAGCACAGACCCGAGTAAGTAGGTTGTTTGCGTATGGGATAAAGGGGACTTGATGCTTTAATGCTATGGTTGGGTTTTACCTTAATGATCTTTAGTAGTTGCGTATGCTTGCTAGAGTTCCAATCATAAGTGCATATGATCCAAGTAGAGAAAGTATGTTAGCTTATGCCTCTCCCTCAAATAAAATTGCAATAATGATTACCAGTCTAGTTATCGATTGCCTAGGGACAAATAACTTTCTCGTGACAAAAAGCTCTCTACTAAAACTAACTTGGTTGTGTCTTCATCTAAACAGCCCCTAGTTTTTATTTACGCGCTCTTTATTATCTTGCAAACCTATCCAAAAACACCTACAAAGTACTTCTAGTTTCATACTTGTTCTAGGTAAAGCGATCGTTAAGCATGCGTAGAGTTGTATCGGTGGTCGATAGAACTTCAGGGAATATTTGTTCTACCTTTAGCTCCTCGTTGGGTTTGACACACTTACTTATCGAAAGAGGCTACAATTGATCCCCTATACTTGTGGGTTATCAAGACCTTTTTCTGGCGTCGTTGCCAGGGAGCAATAGCGTGGGGTGAATATTCTCGTGTGTGCTTGTTTGGTTTATCACTAAGTAATTTTTATTTGCTGTTCTTAGTTCTTCTCTATCTTTAGTTATGGATATGGAACACGAAATACCAAAAAAATTAGGTGTACTTGCTGCTCATGGAGATGAGGAACCTCCTAAAACCCTCGATGCTCGTTATGTGACAGATATTATGTACTACTTTGATAATCCAGAGAAAACCCCATTCAATTTGGTAATGGGAGACACATTGGATCAACGTGAATACTTTAAGGATTATCGCTTGACTCAAAAAGGGAAACTATTATGGGATCAAATTTATATGCTGAAATGGTATGCTAGGCAACTATGCTTGAGACATGATTATACTTGTTGCTCTAGGATGAAGGCTCCACACCTTCCCTTTTTATGCAAATTGGTGCTTATGAAATTGAATCTATGTTCAAAGAATATGAAAATCTTTATGATGCTGTTTACAGACCTGAAAATTTAGCTATCCGTAAATATTGTTATGAGAACTATGAATACAATTCTGATATTGATGCGTTGATTGAGAAAGTCTCCGTTGTCCCAGAAGAGACTAATATTTTGCAGGAATCTATGGAAAAAGAAATTGATGAAACTGGAACGTCAAATGGTTCTGAAACCTTTTGCACTGTCTTTCTATACAAATTGTTTATTTTTCCTAATTTTTGCATAATTTTTCAAGTATCAGAAGTATGGTGAATGTTCAGAATATTACAGACTGTTCTGTTTTAGACAGATTCTGTTTTTGATCCATAGTTTGCTTGTTTTGATGAAACTATCAATTTATATCAGTGGATTAAGCCATGAAAAATTATATTACTGTAGCTACAATGCAAAAACAAAATATGAATTGGTTTGCAACAATACTTAGAAAATTGATTTGATTTATTATACTAACGGATCTTACCGAGTTTTCTGTTGAAGTTTTGTGTGGATGAAGTGTTCGATGATCGAGAAGGTCTCGATGTGAGAAGAAGGAAGAGAGGCAAGAGCTCAAGCTTGGGGATGCCCGAGGCACCCCAAGTAAATATTCAATGAGACTCAAGCGTCTAAGCTTGGGGATGCCCCGGAAGGCATCCCCTCTTTCTTCAACAAGTATCGGTATGTTTTCGGATTCGTTTCATTCACGCGATATGTGGAAATCTTGGAGCGTCTTTTGCTTTAGTTTTCACTTTTTCTTTTATGCACCATGCTGGTATGAGATAGTCCTTGGTTGATTTTTAGAATGCTCATTGCACTTCACTTATATTCTTTGAGTATGGCTTTATAGAATGCTTCATGTACTTCACTTATATCATTTGAAGTTTGGATTGCCTGTTTCTCTTCACATAGAAAACCGCCATTTGTAGAATGCTCTTTTGCTTCAGTTATATTTGTTAGAGCATGGGCATATCTTTTGTAGAAATAATTAAACTCTCTTGCTTCACTTATATCTATTTAGAGAGATGACAGAAACTGGTCATTCACATGGTTAGTCATAAAATCCTACATAAAACTTGTAGATCACTGAATATGATATGTTTGATTCCTTGCCATAGTTTTGCGATATAAAGACGGTGATATTAGAGTCATGCTAGTGGGTAGTTGTGGATTTTAGAAATACTTGTGTTGAGGTTTGTGATTCCCGTAGCATGCACGTATGGTGAACAGTTATGTAACGAAGTCGGAGCATGATTTATTTATTGATTGTCTTCCTTATGAGTGGCGGCCGGGGACGAGCGATGGTCTTTTCCTACCAATCTATCCCCCTAGGGGCATGCGTAGTAGTACTTTGCTTCGAGGGCTAATAAACTTTTGCAATAAGTATATGAGTTCTTTATGACTAATGTGAGTCCATGGATTATACGCACTCTCACCCTTCCATCATTGCTAGCCTCTTCGGTACCGTGCATTGCCCTTTCTCACCACGAGAGTTGGTGCAAACTTCGCCGGTGCATCCAAACCCCGTGATACGATACGCTCTGTCACACATAAACCTCCTTATATCTTCCTCAAAACAGCCACCATACCTACCTATCATGGCATTTCCATAGCCATTCCGAGATATATTGCCATGCAACTTCCATCATCATCATATACATGACTTGAGCATTTATTTTCATATTGCTTTGCATGATCGTAAGATAGCTAGCATGATGTTTTCATGGATTGTCCGTTTTTTTATGTCATTGCTACGCTAGATCATTGCACATCCCGGTACACCGCCGGAGGCATTCATATAGAGTCATATCTTTGTTCTAGATATCGAGTTGTAATATTGAGTTGTAAGTAAATAAAAGTGTGATGATCATCATTATTGGATCATTGCCCCAGTGAGGAAAGGATGATGGAGACTATGATTCCCCCACAAGTCGGGATGAGACCCCGGACGAAAAAATAAAAATATATATAAAAAAGAGAAAGGCCAAAAAAAGAGAAGGCCCAAAAAAGAAAAAAAAATAAAGAAAAAAATGAGAGAAAAAGAGAGAAGGGGCAATGTTACTATCCTTTTACCAAACTTGTGCTTCAAAGTAGCACCATGTTCTTCATATAGAGAGTCTCTTGAGTTACCACTTTCATATACTAGTGGGAATTTTCATTATAGAACTTGGCTTGTATATTCCGATGATGGGATTCCTCAAATGCCCGAGGTCTTCATGAGCAAGCAAGTTGGATGCACACCCACTTAGTTTCCAGTTTGAGCTTTCATACACTTATAGCTCTAGTGCATCCGTTGCATGGCAATCCCTACTCCTCACATTGACATCAATTGATGGGCATCTCCATAGCCCGTTGATTAGCCGCGTCGATGTGAGACTTTCTCCTTTTTTGTCTTCTCCACATAACCCCCATCATCATATTCTATTCCACCTATAGTGCTATATCCATGGCTTGCGCTCATGTATTGCGTGAGGGTTGAAAAAGCTGAAGCAAGTTAAAAAGTATGAACCAATTGCTCGGCTTGTCATCAGGGTTGTGCATGATGTGAATATTTTGTGTGGTGAAGATGGAGCATAGCCAGAGTATATGATTTTGTAGGGATAACTTTCTTTGGCCTTGTTATTTTGAAAAGACATGATTGCTTTATTAGTAGGCTTGAAGTATTATTGTTTTTATGTCAAATGATAGACTATTGCTTTGAATCACTCGTGTCTTAATATTCATGCCATGATTAGATACATGATCAAGATTATGCTAGGTAGCATTCCACATAAAAAATTATCTTTTTTATCATTTACCTACTCGAGGAAGAGCAGGAATTAAGCTTGGGGATGCTGATACGTCTTCGTCGTATCTATAATTTTTTATTGTTCCATGCCAATATTATACAACTTTCATATACTTTTGGCAACTTTCTATACAATGTTTGGGACTAACATATTGATCCAGTGCCCAGTGCCAGTTCATGTTTGTTGCATGTTTTATGTTTCGCAGAAACCCCATATCAAACGCAATCCAAACGGGATAAAAACGGACGGAGAATATTTTTGGAATATTTGGAGAATATGGGAAGAAGAATCAACGCGAAACGGTGCGCGAGGTGGCCACGAGGCAGGGGGCGCGCCTGCCCCCCTGGGCGGGCCCCTGACCCTCATGGTCCCCCCGTAAGGAGGTTGCTGCTCTACTTTGGACGCAAGAAAACTATTTTTCGGAGAAAAATCTGGGCGAAGGTTTCAATCAATCGGAGTTACGGATCTCCATATATACACGAAACGGTGAAAGGGCAGAGGACCAGAACGCAGAATAGAGAGAGACAGAGAGACATATCCAATCTCGGAGGGGCTCTCGCCCCTCCCATGCCATGGAGACAATGGACCAGAGGGGAAACCCTTCTCCCATCTAGGGAGGAGGTCAAGGAAGAAGAAGAAGAAGGGGCCCCCTCTCCCCCTCTCTTCCGGTGGCGCCGGAACGTCGCCGGAGCCATCATCATCACCGCAATCTTCACCAACAACTTCACCGCCATCATCACCAACTCTCCCCCCCTATGCAGCGGTGTAACCTCTCTCTTACCCGCTATAATCTCTACTTAAACATGGTGCTCAATGCTATATACTATTTCCCAATGATGTATGGCTATCCTATGATGTTTGAGTAGATATGTTTTGTCCTATGGGTTAATTGATGATCATGATTGGTTTGAGTTGCATATTTTATTATTGGTGCTGTCCTATGGTGCTCTCCGTGTCGCGCAAGCGTGAGGGATTCCCGCTGTAGGGTTTGCAATATGTTCATGATTTGCTTATGGTGGGTGGCGTGAGTGACAGAAGCACAGACCCGAGTAAGAAGGTTGTTTGCGTATGGGATAAAGGGGACTTGATGCTTTAATGCTATGGTTGGGTTTTACCTTAATGATCTTTAGTAGTTGCGTATGCTTGCTAGAGTTCCAATCATAAGTTCATATGATCCAAGTAGAGAAAGTATGTTAGCTTATGCCTCTCCCTCAAATAAAATTGCAATAATGATTACCGGTCTAGTTATCGATTGCCTAGGGACAAATAACTTTCTCGTGACAAAAAGCTCTCTACTAAAACTAACTTGGTTGTGTCTTCATCTAAACAGCCCCTAGTTATTATTTACGCGCTCTTTATTATCTTGCAAACCTATCCAAAAACACCTACAAAGTACTTCTAGTTTCATACTTGTTCTAGGTAAAGCGAACGTTAAGCATGTGTAGAGTTGTATCGGTGGTCGATAGAACTTGAGGGAATATTTGTTCTACCTTTAGCTCCTCGTTGGGTTTGACACTCTTACTTATCGAAAGAGGCTACAATTGATCCCCTATACTTGTGGGTTATCAAGACCTTTTTCTGGCGTCGTTGCCAGGGAGCAATAGCGTGGGGTGAAAATTCTCGTGTGTGCTTGTTTGCTTTATCACTAAGTAATTTTTATTTGCTATTCTTAGTTGTTCTCTATCTTTAGTTATGGATATGGAACACGAAATACCAAAAAAATTAGGTGTACTTGCTGCTCATGGAGATGAGGAACCTGCTAAAACCCTCGATGCTCGTTATGTGACAGATATTATGTATTACTTTGATAATCCAGAGAAAACCCCATTCAATTTGGTAATGGGAGACACATTGGATCAACGTGAATACTTTAAGGATTACCGCTTGACTCAAAAAGGGAAACTATTATGGGATCAAATTTATATGTTGAAATGGTATGCTAGGCAACTATGCTTGAGATATGATTATACTTGTTGCTCTAGGATGAAGGCTCCACACCTTCCCTTTTTATGAAAATTGGTGCTTATGAAATTGAATCTATGTTCAAAGAATATGAAAATCTTTATGATGCTGTTTACAGACCTGAAAATTTAGCTATCCATAAATATTGTTATGAGAATTATGAATACAATTCCGATATTGATGCGTTTATTGAGAAAGTGTCCGTTGTCCCAGAAGAGACTAATATTTTGCAGGAATCTATGGAAGAAGAAATCGATGAAACTGTGAGCTCATTGGATGAAAAAGACGAGGAGGAGAGCGAAGAACAAAAGGAGGAAGAGAAGATTGATCACCTGTGCCCACCTTCTAATGAGAGTAACTCTTCAACTCATACATTGTTTAAGTTCCCTTCATGCTTACCGAAGGATGAATGCTATGATAATTCCTATGATCCCGTTGATTCTTTTGAAATATCCATTTTTGATGATGCTTGCTATGCTTGTGGCCAAGATGCCAATATGAATTATGCTTATGGAGATGAACTTGCTATAGTTCCTTATGTTAAACATGAATTTGTTGCTATTGCACCCACACATGATAGTCCTATTATCTTTTTTAATTCTCCAAACTACACTATATCGGAGAAGTTTGTGCTTATTAAGGATTATATTGATGGGTTGCATTTTACTACTACACATGATGATTTTGATAGATATAATATGCATGTGCTTGCTGCTCCTACTTGCAATTATTATGAGAGAGGAACTATATCTCCACCTCTCTATGTTTCGAACACGATAAAATTGCAAGAAACTGTTTATACTATGCATTGTCCTTTACTTTGTGTGCATGAATTGTTCTTTTATGACATACCGATGCATAGGAAGAGAGTTAGACTTCATTGTTGCATGATATATGTTGCCTTGTGCTCACTACTAAATGCCAAATCATTGCTAATTAAAATTGGCTTTGATATACCTTGGGATCCGGGTGGATTCACTACTTGAGCACTATATGCCTAGCTTAGTGGCTTTAAAGAAAGCGCTGCCAGGGAGACAACCCGGAAGTTTTAGAGAGTCATTTATTTCTGTTGAGTGATTTTATATAGTTTAAAAACAACAAAAATAAAGAGGGGAACCCAAAACTTTTTCAAAAAGAAAAGCGAAAGTGAGAAAGACGAGCATTGTTAAAGTGGGAGCTAACCTTGAACTTTGTTCATGCTCACGGAAACTTTGTGAATCTTGATTACAGAAACTTTTCAATAAAAATAATTATCCCCTTGTACAATTCCATTGTATAATAAAAATAATGTGCCAAAGTTTGCCTTTAGGATGTTTACATTGCTTGTTGGTTTGTACGGTGCAGGACAGAAACTTTGGCTGTAGTGCGCGATTTTACATTTTTATTGGAACGTCAAATGGTTCTGAAACCTTTTGCACTGTTTTTTATACAAATTGTTTATTTTTCCTAATTTTTGCATAATTTTTCAAGTATCAGAAGTATGGTGAATGTTCAGAATATTACAGACTGTTCTGTTTTAGACAGATTCTGTTTTTGATGCATAGTTTGCTTGTTTTGATGAAACTATCAATTTGTATCAGTGGATTAAGACATGAAAAAGTTATATTACTGTAACTACAATGAAAAAACAAAATATGAATTGGTTTGGAACAGTACTTAGAATAGTGATTTGCTTTATTATACTAACAGATCTTACTGAGTTTTCTGTTGAAGTTTTGTGTGGATGAAGTGTTCGATGATCGAGAAGGTCTCGATGTGAGAAGAAGGAAGAGAGGCAAGAGCTCAAGCTTGGGGATGCCCGAGGCACCCCAAGTAAATATTCAACGAGACTCAAGCGTCTAAGCTTGGGGATGCCCCGGAAGGCATCCCCTCTTTCTTCAACAAGTATCAGTATGTTTTCGGATTCGTTTCATTCACGCGATATGTGCAAATCTTGGAGCGTCTTTTCCTTTAGTTTTCACTTTTTCTTTTATGCACCATGCTGGTATGAGATAGTCCTTGGTTGATTTTTAGAATGCTCATTGCGCTTCACTTATATTCTTTGAGTATGGCTTTATAGAATGCTTCATGTACTTCACTTATATCATTTGAAGTTTGGATTGCCTGTTTCTCTTCACATAGAAAACCGCCATTTGTAGAATGCTCTTTTGCTTCACTTATATTTGTTAGAGCATGGGCATATCTTTTGTAGAAAGAATTAAACTCTCTTGCTTCACTTATATCTATTTATAGATATGACAGAAACTGGTCATTCACATGGTTAGTCATAAAATCCTACATAAAACTTGTAGATCACTGAATATGATATGTTTGATTCCTTGCCATAGTTTTGTGATATAAAGACGGTGATATTAGAGTCATGCTAGTGGGTAGCTGTGGATTGTAGAAATACTTGTGTTGAGGTTTGTGATTCCCGTAGCATGCACGTATGGTGAACCGTTATGTAACGAAGTCGGAGCATGATTTATTTATTGATTGTCTTCCTTATGAGTGGCGGCCGGGGACGAGCAATGGTCTTTTCCTACCAATCTATCCCCCTAGGGGCATGCGTAGTAGTACTTTGCTTCGAGGGCTAATAAACTTTTGCAATAAGTATATGAGTTCTTTATGACTAATGTGAGTCCATGGATTATACGCACTCTCACCCTTCCATCATTGCTAGCCTCTTCGGTACCGTGCATTGCCCTTTCTCACCACGAGAGTTGGTGCAAACTTCGCCGGTGCATCCAAACCCCATGATACGATACGCTCTGTCACACATAAACCTCCTTATATCTTCCTCAAAACAGCCACCATACCTACCTATCATGGCATTTCCATAGCCATTCCGAGATATATTGCCATGCAACTTCCATCATCATCATATACATGACTTGAGCATTTATTGTCATATTTCTTTGCATGATCGTAAGATACCTAGCATGATGTTTTCATGGCTTGTCCATTTTTTATGTCATTGCTACGCTAGATGATTGCACATCCCGGTACACCGCCGGAGGCATTCATATAGAGTCATATCTTTGTTCTAGATATCGAGTTGTAATATTGAGTTGTAAGTAAATAAAAGTGTGATGATCATCATTATTAGAGCATTGCCCCAGTGAGGAAAGGATGATGGAGACTATGATTCCCCCACAAGTCGGGATGAGACTCCAGACGAAAAAAATAAAATATATAAAAAAAAGAGAAAGGCCAAAAAAAGAGAAGGCCCAAAAAAAAGAGAAGGCCCAAAAAAAGAAAAAAAAGAAAAAAAGAAAAAAATGAGAGAAAAGAGAGAAGGGGCAATGTTACTATCCTTTTACCAAACTTGTGCTTCAAAGTAGCACCATGTTCTTCATATAGAGAGTCTCTTGAGTTACCACTTTCATATACTAGTGGGAATTTTCATTATAGAACTTGGCTTGTATATTCCGATGATGGGCTTCCTCAAATGCCCGAGGTCTTCATGAGCAAGCAAGTTGGATGCACACCCACTTAGTTTCCAGTTTGAGCTTTCATACATTTATAGCTCTAGTGCATCCGTTGCATGGCAATCCCTACTCCTCACATTGACATCAATTGATGGGCATCTCCATAGCCCGTTGATTAGCCGCGTTGATGTGAGACTTCCTCCTTTTTTGTCTTGTCCACATAACCCCCATCATCATATTCTATTCCACCTATAGTGCTATATCCATGGCTTGCGCTCATGTATTGCGTGAGGGTTGAAAAAGCTGAAGCAAGTTAAAAAGTATGAACCAATTGCTCGGCTTGTCATCAGGGTTGTGCATGATGTGAATATTTTGTGTGGTGAAGATGGAGCATAGCCAGAGTATATGATTTTGTAGGGATAACTTTCTTTGGCCTTGTTATTTTGAAAAACATGATTTCTTTATTGGTAGGCTTGAAGTATTATTGTTTTTATGTCAAATGATAGACTATTGCTTTGAATCACTCGTGTCTTAATATTCATGCCATGATTAGATACATGATCAAGATTATGCTAGGTAGCATTCCACATAAAAAATTATCTTTTTTATCATTTACCTACTCGAGGACGAGCAGGAATTAAGCTTGGGGATGCTGATACGTCTTCGTCGTATCTATAATTTTTTATTATTCCATGCCAATATTATACAACTTTCATATACTTTTGGCAACTTTCTATACTATTTTTGGGACTAACATATTGATCGAGTGCCCAGTGCCAGTTCATGTTTCATGTTTCGCAGAAACCCCATATCAAACAGAATCCAAACGGGATAAAAACGGACGGAGAATATTTTTGGAATATTTGGAGAATATGGGAAGAAGAATCAACACAAAACGGTGCCCGAGGTGGCCATGAGGCAGGGGGCGCGCCCCTGACCCTCGTGGCCCCCCCGTAAGGCGGTTGCTGCTCTACTTTGGACGCAAGAAAACTATTTTTCGGAGAAAAATCTGGGCGAAGGTTTCAATCAATCGGAGTTACGGATCTCCATATATACACGAAACGGTGAAAGGGCAGAGGACCAGAATGCAAAACAGAGAGAGACAGAGAGACAGATCCAATCTCGGAGGGGCTCTCGCCCCTCCCATGCAATGGAGACCAAGGACCATAGGGGAAACCATTCTCCCATCTAGGGAGGAGGTTAAGGAAGAAGAAGAAGAAGGGGGGCCCTGTCACCCTCTCTTCCGGTGGCGCCGGAACGTCGTCGGAGCCATCATCATCACCGCAATCTTCACCAACAACTTCACCGCCATTATCACCAACTCTCCCCCCCCCTCTATGCAGCGGTGTAACCTCTCTCTTACCCGCTGTAATCTCTACTTAAACATGGTGCTCAACGCTATATATTATTTCCCAATGATGTATGGCTATCCTATGATGTTTGAGTAGATCCGTTTTGTCCTGTGGGTTAATTGATGATCATGATTGGTTGGAGTTGCATATTTTATTATTGGTGATGTCCTATGGTGCTCTCCGTGTCGCGCAAGCGTGAGGGATTCCCGCTGTAGGGTTTGTAATATGTTCATGATTTTCTTATGGTGGGTGGCGTGAGTGACAGAAGCACAGACCCGAGTAAGTAGGTTGTTTGCGTATGGAATAAAGGGGACTTGATGCTTTAATGCTATGGTTGGGTTTTACCTTAATGATCTTTAGTAGTTGCGGATGCTTGCTAGAGTTCCAATCATAAGTGCATATGACCAAGTAGAGAAAGTATGTTAGCTTATGTCTCTCCCTCAAATAAAAATGCAATAATGATTACCGGTCTAGTTATCGATTGCCTAGGGACAAATAACTTTCTCGTGACAAAAAGCTCTCTACTAAAACTAACTTAGTTGTGTCTACATCTAAACAGCCCCTAGTTTTTATTTACGCTCTCTTTATTATCTTGCAAGCCTATCCAAAAACACCTACAAAGTACTTCTAGTTTCATACTTGTTCTAGGTAAAGCGAACGTTAAGCGTGCGTAGAGTTGTATCGGTGGTCAATAGAACTTGAGGGAATATTTGTTCTACCTTTAGTTCCTCGTTGGGTCCGACACTCTTACTTATCGAAAGAGGCTACAATTGATCCCCTATACTTGTGGGTTATCAGCTCGATCTTGCGTGCTTCTTTCTTCTTCGAGTGTAAAGAAGTAGATGTTGCTTCCTCACATCTAGTCTCATGTCTAGCCTCTGTTCTATCAACAAGCGCACTAGTCTTATCTCTAGCCTCCATGCTAGCCGGAAGTGCTACAACATCTACTAAATTGCGCTCTATCAATATATCGATGTACTCTTCTGTCCCAATACCAAAACTTGCATCCATTCTACACAATAAAATATTAAGTTAGCACAACTAGTCTAATCCGAGAGCACAACCGAAGCTAAAGTAGCACATACCCCATCGGTTGAGCACTTGATGAACACCCATCCGGGATGTTCCAGCATTGTATACACGTGGCGCAAGACCTTATTTCGGCAGTCGTCACACGTAATGAGTGGAAACGGTGCGCCGACGAGCTTTTGGGCCAGCACCGAGCCCGACCGACCGCCATTCTTGTATTTGCCGGCGGACCGCCAACGGTGTAGATTCGAGCGGCTAGAGGAGGAGTCAGTACCTGCATGCGGCCTTGCGGCCTTGCCGGGGCCTTCCGGCCAAGTGCCCGGCTAGTCCATGGCGCGACGCGGCCTCCCACAGCCGGGCGAGCTCAAGCCCGACCGGATCCGCTCCAAATCCGGCCATCGGGTGTGCAAAATACGTAGCCGTGGTTGGGTAGCTCCGAGGCGTCGAGGGAAAGGGGGCTGAGCGAGCGCGTGTCCGAGTTGTACGCGTTGGAGTTAGCCTAGCGGCGTGGCGGATCAACTGTGTGGGGGTGCGAAGTGGCTTCGCTCGTGTGGGGGACGGAAGCCATCCAGCGCGGGCGCTAGGTCTGACAGGACGGCCTTGTCGTTAGTGTGTGACCTCTGTGGCAACCGTCCGCTCCCCACTAGCCTCTTTGTTGACATGTGGTCCCGTTCCAACATGTAAGTGACACGACGGCGAGTCCTTTTGTACAATTTCCGAACGGACGTCTATGTAGGCCGGGGCACCTCTTCGTGTATCGTGGCTACCGTCCACCTGTTGGGAATCGTAGCATAATTAAAAAAATTCCTACGCTCACCAAGATGCATCTATGGAGTCTACTAGCAACGAGGGGAAAGGAGTGCATCTACATACCCTTGTAGATCGCGAGCGGAAGCGTTCCAATGAACGTGGATGACGGAGTCGTACTCGCCGTGATCCAAATCACCGATGACCGAGTGCCGAACGGACGGCACCTCCGCGTTCAACACACGTACGGTGCAGCGACGTCTCCTCCTTGTTGATCCAGCAAGGGAGAAGGAGAGGTTGATGGAGATCCAGCAGCACGATGGCGTGGTGGTGGATGTAGCGGGTCTCGGCAGGGCTTCGCCGAGCTTCTGCGAGACGGAGAGGTGTAGCAGGGGGAGAGGGAGGCGCCCAAAGCTGTAGGTTACTGCCCTCCCTCCTCCCCCCCTTTATATAGGACCCCTGGGGGGGCGGCGGCCCTGGAGATGGGATCTCAAGGGGGGGGGCGGCGGCCAAAGGGGGGAAGGGGGTGCCTTGCCCCCCAAGGCAAGTGGGAAGCTCCCCCTAGGGTTCCCAACCCTAGGCGCATGGGGGGAGGCCCATGAGGGGGCGCCCAGCCCACTAGGGGCTGGTTCCCTTCCCACTTCAGCCCACGGGGCCCTCCGGGATAGGTGGCCCCACCCGGTGGACCCCCGGGACCCTTCCGGTGGTCCCGGTACAATACCGGTAACCCCCGAAACTTTCCCGGTGGCCGAAACTTGACTTCCTATATATAATTCTTCACCTCCGGACTATTCCGGAACCTCTCGTGACTTCCGGGATCTCATCCGGGACTCCGAACAACTTTCGGGTTTCCGCATACATATATCTCTACAACCCTAGCGTCACCGAACCTTAAGTGCGTAGACCCTACGGGTTCGGGAGACATGCATACATGACCGAGACGCCTCTCCGGTCAATAACCAACAGCGGGATCTGGATACCCATGTTGGCTCCCACATGTTCCACGATGATCTCATCGGATGAACCACGGTGTCGAGGATTCAATCAATCCCGTATACAATTCCCTTTGTCAATCGGTATGTTACTTGCCCGAGATTCGATCGTCGGTATCCCAATACCTTGTTCAATCTCGTTACCGGCAAGTCTCTTTACTCGTACCGCAATGCATGATCCCGTGACTAACGCCTTAGTCACATTGAGCTCATTATGATGATGCATTACCGAGTGGGCCCAGAGATACCTCTCCGTCACACGGAGTGACAAATCCCAGTCTCGATCCGTGCCAACCCAACAGACACTTTCGGAGATACCCGTAGTGCACCTTTATAGTCACCCAGTTACGGTGTGACGTTTGACACACCCAAAGCACTCCTACGGTATCCGGGAGTTGCACGATCTCATGGTCTAAGGAAAAGATACTTGACATTGGAAAAGCTCTAGCAAACGAAACTACACGATCTTTTATGCTATGCTTAGGATTGGGTCTTGTCCATCACATCATTCTCCTAATGATGTGATCCCGTTATCAATGACATCCAATGTCCATAGTCAGGAAACCATGACTATCTGTTGATCAACGAGCTAGTCAACTAGAGGCTTACTAGGGACACGTTGTGGTCTATGTATTCACACATGTATTACGATTTCCGGACAATACAATTATAGCATGAACAATAGACGATTATCATGAACAAAGAAATATAATAATAACCATTTATTATTGCCTCTAGGGCATATTTCCAACAGTCTCCCACTTGCACTGGAGTCAATAATCTAGTTACATAGTGATGAATCGAACACCCATTGCGTCCTGGTGTTGATCATGTTTTGCTCTAGGGAAAGGTTTAGTCAACGGATCTGCTACATTCAGGTCCGTATGTACTTTACAAATATCTATGTCTCCATTTTGAACACTTTCACGAATGGAGTTGAAGCGACGCTTGATATGCCTGGTCTTCCTGTGAAACCTGGGCTCCTTCGCAAGGGCAATAGCTCCAGTGTTGTCACAGAAGAGAGTCATCGGGCCCGACGCATTGGGAATCACCCCTAGGTCGGTAATGAACTCCTTCATCCAGACTGCTTCCTGTGCTGCCTCCGAGGCTGCCATGTACTCCGCTTCACATGTAGATCCCGCCATGACGCTTTGCTTGCAACTGCACCAGCTTACTGCTCCTCCATTCAAAATATACACGTATCCGGTCTGTGACTTCGAGTCATCCAGATCTGTGTCGAAGCTAGCGTCGACGTAACCCTTTACGACGAGCTCTTCGTCACCTCCATAAACGAGAAACATATCCTTAGTCCTTTTCAGGTACTTCAGGATATTCTTGACCGCTGTCCAGTGTTCCATGCCGGGATTACTTTGGTACCTTCCTACCAAACTTACGGCAAGGTTTACATCAGGTCTGGTACACAACATGGCATACATAATAGACCCTATGGCCGAGGCATAGGGGATGACACTCATCTTTTCTATATCTTCTGCCGTGGTCGGGCATTGAGCCGTGCTCAATTGCACACCTTGCAATACAGGCAAGAACCCCTTCTTGGACTGATCCATACTGAACTTCTTCAATATCTTGTCAAGGTATGTACTCTGTGAAAGACCAATGAGGCGTCTTGATCTATCTCTATAGATCTTGATGCCTAATATATAAGCAGCTTCTCCAAGGTCCTTCATTGAAAAACACTTATTCAAATAGGCCTTTATACTTTCCAAGAATTCTATATCATTTCCCATCAATAGTATGTCATCCACATATAATATGAGAAATGCTACAGAGCTCCCACTCACTTTCTTGTAAACACAGGCTTCTCCATAAGTCTGTGTAAACCCAAACGCTTTGATCATCTCATCAAAGCGAATGTTCCAACTCCGTGATGCTTGCACCAGCCCATAGATTGAGCGCTGGAGCTTGCATACTTTGTTAGCATTCTTAGGATCGACAAAACCTTCCGGCTGCATCATATACAACTCTTCCTTAAGGAAGCCATTAAGGAATGCCGTTTTGACGTCCATCTGCCATATCTCATAATCATAGTATGCGGCAATTGCTAACATGATTCGGACGGACTTCAGCTTCGCTACGGGTGAGAAAGTCTCATCGTAGTCAACCCCTTGAACTTGTCGATAACCCTTAGCGACAAGTCGAGCCTTATAGATGGTCACATTAATATCCGCGTCTGTCTTCTTCCTAAAGATCCATTTGTTTTCTATTGCTCGCCGATCATCGGGGAAGTCAGTCAAAGTCCATACTTTGTTTTCATACATGGATCCTATCTCGGATTTCATGGCTTCTAGCCATTTGTCGGAATCCGGGCCCGCCATCGCTTCTTCATAGTTCGAAGGTTCACCATTGTCTAACAACATGATTTCCAGGATAGGGTTGCCGTACCACTCTGGTGCGGAACGTGTCCTTGTGGACCTACGAAGTTCAGTAACTTGATCTGAAGCTTCATGATCATCATCATTAACTTCCTCCCCAGTCGGTGTAGGCACCACAGGAACATCTTCCCTCGCTGCGCTACTTTCCGGTTCGGAAGGGGTGACTATCACCTCATCAAGTTCCACTTTCCTCCCACTCAATTCTCTCGAGAAAACTCCTTCTCCAGAAAGGACCCGTTCTTGGCAACGAAGATCTTGCCTTCGGATCTGAGGTAGAAGGTATACCCAATAGTTTCCTTAGGGTATCCTATGAAGACGCATTGTTCCGATTTGGGTTCGAGCTTTTCAGGTTGAAGTTTCTTGACATAAGCATCGCATCCCCAAACTTTTAGAAACGATAGCTTAGGTTTCTTCCCAAACCATAATTCATACGGTGTCGTCTCAATGGATTTCGACGGAGCCCTATTTAAAGTGAATGCGGCAATCTCTAAAGCATAACCCCAAAATGAGAGCGGTAAATCGGTAAGAGACATCATAGATCGCACCATATCCAATAGAGTGCGATTATGACGTTCGGACACACCATTTCTCTGAGGTGTTCCAGGTGGCGTGAGTTGTGAAACTATTCCACATTTCCTTAAGTGTGCACCAAACTCGTGACTTAAATATTCTCCACCACGATCTGATCGTAAGAATTTTATTTTCCTGTCACGTTGATTCTCAACCTCACTCTGAAATTCCTTGAACTTTTCAAAGGTTTCAGACTTGTGTTTCATTAGGTAGACATACCCATATCTACTTAAGTCATCAGTGAGAGTGAGAACATAACGATATCCTCCGCGAGCCTCAACACTCATTGGACCGCACACATCGGTATGTATGATTTCCAATAAGTTGGTTGCTCGCTCCATTGTTCCGGAGAACGGAGTGTTGGTCACCTTACCCATGAGGCATGGTTCGCATGTGTCAAATGATTCGTAATCAAGAGACTCCAAAAGTCCATCTGCATGGAGCTTCTTCATGCGCTTGACACCAATGTGACCAAGGCGGCAGTGCCACAAGTATGTGGGACTATCGTTATCAACTTTACATCTTTTGGTATTCACACTATGAACATGTGTAACATCACATTCGAGATTCATCAAAAATAAACCATTGACCAGCGGGGCATGACCATAAAACATATTTCTCAAATAAACAGAACAACCATTATTCTCGGATTTAAATGAGTAGCCATCTCGAATTAAACGAGATCCAGATACAATGTTCATGCTCAAAGCTGGCACTAAATAACAATTATTGAGGTTTAAAACTAATCCCGTAGGGAGATGCAGAGGTAGCGTGCTGACGGCGATCACATCGACCTTGGAACCATTCCTGACGCGCATCGTCACCTCGTCCTTCGCCAGTCTCCGTTTATTCCGTAGTTCCTGCTTTGAGTTACAAATATGAGCAACCGCACCGGTATCGAATACCCAGGAGCTACTACGAGTACTGGTAAGGTACACATGAATTACATGTATATCACATATACCTTTGGTGTTGCCGGCCTTCTTCTTGTCCGCTAAGTATTTGGGGCAGTTCCGCTTCCAGTGACCACTTCCCTTGCAATAAAAGCACTCAGTCTCGGGCTTGGGTCCATACTTTGACTTCTTCCTAGTAAATGGTTTACCGGGCGCGGCAACTCCCTTGCCGTCCTTCTTGAAGTTCTTCTTACCCTTGCCCTTCTTGAACTTAGTGGTTTTATTCACCATCAACACTTGATGTTCTTTTCTGATCTCCCCTTCCGCTGATTTCAGCATTGAATATACCTCGGGAATGGTCTTTTCCATCCCCTGCATATTGTAGTTCATCACAAAGCTCTTGAAGCTTGGTGGAAGCGACTGAAGGATTCTGTCAATGACCGCGTCATCCGGGAGATTAACTCCCAGCTGAGTCAAGCGGTTGTGCAACCCAGACATTCTGAGTATGTGCTCACTAACAGAACTATTCTCCTCCATTTTACAGCTGAAGAACTTGTCGGAGACATCATATCTCTCGACCCGGGCATGAGCTTGGAAAACCAATTTCAGCTCCTCAAACATCTCATATGCTCCATGTTTCTCAAAACGCTTTTGGAGAACCGGTTCTAAGCTGTAAAGCATGCCGCACTGAACGAGGGAGTAATCATCAGCACGTGATAGCCAAGCGTTCATAACGTCTTGGTTCTGTGGGATTGGTGCATCACCTAGCGGTGCTTCTAAGACATAATCTTTCTTGGCTACTATGAGGATGAGCCTCAGGTTCCGGACCCAGTCCGTATAGTTGCTGCCATCATCTTTCAGCTTGGTTTTCTCTAGGAACGCGTTGAAATTGAGGACAACGTTGGCCATTTGATCTACAAGACATAGTGTAAAGATTTTAGACTAAGTTCATGATAATTAAGTTCATCTAATCAAATTATTTAATGAACTCCCACTCAGATAGACATCCTTCTAGTCATCTAAGTGTAAAACATGATCCGAGTTTAACTAGGCCGTGTCCGATCATCACGTGAGACGGACTAGTCAAGATCGGTGAACATCTCCATGTTGATCGTATCTTCTATACGACTCATGCTCGACCTTTCGGTCCTCCGTGTTCCGAGGCCATGTCTGTACATGCTAGGCTCGTCAAGTCAACCTAAGTGTATTGCGTGTGTTCCGAGGCCATGTCTGTACATGCTAGGCTCGTCAACACCCGTTGTATTCGAACGTTAGAATCTATCACACCCGATCATCACGTGGTGCTTCGAAACAACGAACCTTCGCAACGGTGCACAGTTAGGGTGAACACTTTCTTGAAATTATTATAAGGGATCATCTTACTTACTACCGTCGTTCTAAGCAAATAAGATGCAAAAACATGATAAACATCACATGCAGTCAAATAGTGACATGATATGGCCAATATCATCATGCTCCTTTGATCTCCATCTTCGGGGCACCATGATCATCTTCGCCACCGGCATGACACCATGATCTCCATCATCATGATCTCCATCATTGTGTCTTCATGAAGTCGTCATGCCAACGATTACTTCTACTTCTATGGCTAACGCGTTTAGCAACAAAGTAAAGTAAATTACATGGCGTTATTCAATGACACGCAGGTCATGCAAAATAATAAAGACAACTCCTATGGCTCCTGCCGGTTGTCATACTCATCGACATGCAAGTCATGATTCCTGTTACAAGAATATGATCAATCTCATACATCACATATATCATTCATCACATCTTCTGGCCATATCACATCACAAGGCATATGCTGCAAAAACAAGTTAGACGTCCTCTAATTGTTGTTGCAAGTTTTTACGTGGTTTGTAGGTTTCTAGCAAGAACGTTTCTTACCTACGTATGACCACAACGTGATTTGCCAATTTCTATTTACCCTTCATAAGGACCCTTTTCATCGAATCCGTTCCGACTAAAGTAGGAGAGACAGACACCCGCTAGCCACCTTATGCAACTAGTGCATGTCAGTCGGTGGAACCTGTCTCACGTAAGCGTACGTGTAAGGTCGGTCCGGGCTGCTTCATCCTACAATGCCGCCGAAACAAGAAAAGACTAGTAGCGGCAAGAAGAATTGGCAAACTCAACGCCCACAACTGCTTTGTGTTCTACTCGTGCATAGTAACTACGCATAGGCCTGGCTCATGATGCCACTATTGGGAATCGTAGCATAATTTAAAAAATTTCCTACGCTCACCAAGATGCATCTATGGAGTCTACTAGCAACGAGGGGAAAGGAGTGCATCTACATACCCTTGTAGATCGCGAGCGGAAGCGTTCCAATGAACATGGATGACGGAGTCGTACTCGCCGTGATCCAAATCACCGATGACCGAGTGCCGAACGGACGGCACCTCCGCGTTCAACACACGTACGGTGCAGCAACGTCTCCTCCTTCTTGATCCAGCAAGGGAGAAGGAGAGGTTGATGGAGATCCAGCAGCACGACGTCGTGGTGGTGGATGTAGCGGGTCTCGGCAGGGCTTCGCCGAGCTTCTGCGAGACGGAGAGGTGTAGCAGGGTGAGAGGGAGGCGCCCAAAGTTGTAGGTTACTGCCCTCCCTCCTCCCCCCCTTTATATAGGCCCCCTGGGGGGGCGCCGGCCCTGGAGATGGGATCTCAAGGGGGGGCGCCGGCCAAAGGGGGGAAGGGGGTGCCTTGCCCCCCAAGGCAAGTGGGAAGCTCCCCCCCTAGGGTTCCCAACCCTAGGCGCATGGGGGGAGGCCCATGAGGGGGCGCCCAGCCCACTAGGGGCTGGTTCCCTTCCCACTTCAGCCCACGGGGCCCTCCGGGATAGGTGGCCCCACCCGGTGGACCCCCGGGACCCTTCCGGTGGTCCCGGTACAATACCGGTAACCCCCGAAACTTTCCCGGTGGCCGAAACTTGACTTCCTATATATAATTCTTCACCTCCGGACTATTCCGGAACCTCTCGTGACGTCCGGGATTTCATCCGGGACTCCGAACAACTTTCGGGTTTCCGCATACATATATCTCTACAACCCTAGCGTCACCGAACCTTAAGTGTGTAGACCCTACGGGTTCGGGAGACATGCAGACATGACCGAGATGCCTCTCCGGTCAATAACCAACAGCGGGATCTGGATACCCATGTTGGCTCCCACATGTTCCACGATGATCTCATCGGATGAACCACGGTGTCGAGGATTCAATCAATCCCGTGTACAATTCCCTTTGTCAATCGGTATGTTACTTGCCCGAGATTCGATCGTCGGTATCCCAATACCTTGTTCAATCTCGTTACCGGCAAGTCTCTTTACTCATACCGCAATGCATGATCCCGTGACTAACGCCTTAGTCACATTGAGCTCATTATGATGATGCATTATCGAGTGGGCCCAGAGATACCTCTCCGTCACACGGAGTGACAAATCCCAGTCTCGATCCGTGCCAACCCAACAGACACTTTCGGAGATACCCGTAGTGCACCTTTATAGTCACCCAGTTACGTTGTGACGTTTGACACACCCAAAGCACTCCTACGGTATCCGGGAGTTGCACGATCTCATGGTCTAAGGAAAAGATACTTGACATTGGAAAAGCTCTAGCAAACGAAACTACACGATCTTTTATGCTATGCTTAGGATTGGGTCTTGTCCATCACATCATTCTCCTAATGATGTGATCCCGTTATCAATGACATCCAATGTCCATAGTCAGGAAACCATGACTATCTGTTGATCAACGAGCTAGTCAACAAGAGGCTTACTAGGGACACGTTGTGGTCTATGTATTCACACATGTATTACAATTTCCGGACAATACAATTATAGCATGAACAATAGACGATTATCATGAACAAAGAAATATAATAATAACCATTTATTATTGCCTCTAGGGCATATTTCCAACACCACCGACTCTTCGCCTTTCCCTCTCGATTTGGAACTGCTGTCGCACGCTCTTCCTCCCTCCTCCATTTGCCTTCACCCTTCATTCTGCCATTGTTCGATCGTCTTCTCCATGGAGGGAACAAGCCGAAAACGACCCCATTATTCTTGCCCCGATCTGAAAGATGATGTGGTGGAGGAACTCACTGATCGATGCGATGTCAGCACCTCGGCTGGCATGGGAGGTTCGTTCAAGACCATTATCGACTCAACTAATAACATCATTACAAGGAACCCAAGGGTCCAGGAGCGGTTTGATCTCCCCTATCTTCTTCACCGTGACCCTGGTCACTGGCACGCGGACGAAGCAGGCCTCGCCTTGTGCAAGTTGATGCCGCTTGATAATGATACGTGTGATGTTAAGATGCCATTGCTTGAGGGTAAGGCTTGGGCAGGCACAAATGGAGGTTGGGTTTTTTATATTGGGTACAACTGTGAGTGGGAACTTGTGAATGTACACTCGTCACTGGGTTCCACTTCCAAAAATCTCAGGCTGCCCAGAGGTTGAGCACACCGGTATTCTATGTACGTTCAACTACGATCATGGTGACTGTCGTCTATGGAAGATAGCAATTTGTCGAGTTCTCGACCGCTCTTGGGATTACACAAACTATGAAGTTGTTGCTATCTTCGACAAGCTTGTTGCCGTCCTTCATACTTCGACTCAATGGATATTGCTCAAAAATCAGTTTCTATACACGGATGAGTACTGTGATGCAATTCAATACGAGGGTCTTGTGTTTGTTGCCACCACTCGTGGCACTGTTTTTGCATGGAATCCTTATGCTTTCGGTACGTTTGTCTTCCACCGTAATTATAATTGTTTCATCCACATGGATGCGGGTTAGCTAGTTTCCCTTTACTAATTAACCTTGTTGTGTTTCCAAGGTCCTGTGAACATTCCACCACCTATACTTGAAAATGTTTATAACCAAGGGGGAGATGACGTTGATGATGATCACAAGCATGAGGACCCATATACTCAGTGGCGCCTAGCAACTTATTCTGATGGATCACCTCTTCTTGTCTGTATACAGGGCATCGCTGATATGACTAAGGAAGCAGGTGTTGTCTCCCATGGTTGCACTCTGCAGACCTATTCCAACATCCGTTGTAGGGTATTCGGGATGGATACTACTGTGCTAGCACCAACACCTTCTCCCTGGTTTAGTATTGATACTCTTGGAGGAAACTCGCTCTTCCTTGGACAAAACTATCCAATCATGGTGAAAGGCGATCCAGCTGCTGCTGACACAACATCACTACCATTTAAGAGAAGCAACTGTATCTATACCTCAGACATTGCTATGCTTCCCTACCGTGGCTATCACAATATGGGTCATGAAATAGGCCGCTTCAGCCCAGATGATCAGTCCTGCGTTGGTCTCGAGATTGACAGTAGCTGCCCCTTCCGAGAGAAGCTCTTCTGGTTCAAAGCAAGCGTTTCCAACGCCGAGGATTGGTTGAGCTAAAGTTCATTTCATTGCTTGTTATTTGTTGTGTGATGGAAACTTTAGTATTTGCTAGAATGTTTTGTTAGAACTAATCTATAATCCAACATGTATCATTGTTGTCGTTGTGTGTTGATGACTTGTTGTATGTAATGAATGGTACATTTGCGTATGCATGTCATAAACTCAATTTATAAATGGTTTTCGATTCACTTCTTGGAGTGTTAATGCCGTAGTAGTATATCCAGCATCCGTAGGAGTATGAAGTTGCCACATCACATAGAGCCAACCAATAGTTAGTTCTAGTTAGATCAACTAGAGCTAGGTGTCGCACGGAGGCCGAGAAATATGGTGATAGCGTGACTGCGTGAGGTGGGCTTGTACATAGTATGATGTAGGACATGGTTTGCCGTGTTTCCTACTCCTTCGGTCTAAATGTGGAGAAGATTTTGTCGAGTTCTTCCTCCTTTTGCCGACACGTGGGACATCCAGCAACCAGGTCGTGTCATGCAAGAAAATGGAGTGGTAGTTGAAGCCACGTGATGTGCATCTTGGGTTAAACTGTAAATAGAATCTTACTACTCTTGAGTAACTCCAAAAGTGGCCATCGAAGATCTTTATTGGATTTGTTTTTCATCACCAGCACGTCGAGGGGAAAGATGTGCAGATTTAGTGGGTCCTCTTGCGTTTTCACTGACATGTGGGACCGCATGTGAGCAAACAGACGATGGGCTCCACGCGTCTGCTGGCTGGCTGAGAAGAGAGATAGAGGAGGGCTGAGCACGGACTCCGGGAAATTTGTTCTACATAACCAGCACCTCGATATAGGCTTGATATAGTGGGGTGGCATGGGCCATAACTAGCATTCACATCTAGCAATACGGCACACGCCACCCACACGAGTCCCATCCGACACCAATTTTCTTGGAGTCCGTGCTATAGTCGTTTCTTCTCCCTCCTGTTTTCTCAGCCATCGCTCGGTGGGCGGGGTGGGGGTTTTCCGATAGTCGGTTTGCTCAACTGCGGTCCCACTTGTAAGTGAAAATGCAACACATCACGCATTCCCCCTTGAGCGGTGTGCCGGACCAACCGTGTGGGGGGTGCGATGCGAACACGGAGGGCTTTTCCTTTTGAACTTGTAACTTGTAAAATTTGGTTCTGCTCTATGGCGCAACCGATAGATAGAAATAACGATTTTCCCTAGAGTAATGAGAAGTTTCGTTCTGGCGCGGCTCATGGATGGAGTACGTACGAAAATTATGAAGTTGATGCGAAAGGTAAGATAATTACTAGTAGTCACTAGTACAGCGAGCTCCTAAACAAACGGTTTAAAAACCCTTTCCGCGACGACATCTGGAACCGTCGCCAAGTGAGTCTGGGCGATAGGGGGGTCCTTCCCACACGACCCAAAAACCGTCGCGGATATGCCCTCCTGGCACACACGTTCGGCAAAATGAGGTCGTGTGTGACCGGCGAGCGCTCAAATACGGAAATACGTACAGTAGAGCTAGAAAAATACAATTATACAGTGAAATTGTTTCCGGCCGCAAGTACATCCCACATAGTCAGTCCCCGCTAAACGTTTTCGTTCCTATGTACATCCCACACAGTCGCTCGAAGGAAAACGTTTCCGTTCAAAGGTACATCACACACAATTTTTCCCGTTAAATCGCTTACATTATTGAATATATCACACATGGTCCGTGGAAGAAACTGTGTGGCAAAGGCTGTCCATCACACACAGTTTTCATGTGGTCAACGTTTGCGCAAGGTGGCCTAACGCAAACAGCTTTCAAGAGAAAGTCGTGTGTGATTTTTCATTGATCCAACACGGTTTATTCCTAGAAACTGTGTGCGTTGCCTGAGGTCATCGCCCACGGTATTTTTTTAACAACCATTTGCAATAGCAAAACCCAATTAGCAGGCTAATTCGCCACTAGCAGGCTAATTATCCGATTATTCATAATCCATTTATTAATCTAATTGATAGTTCATATTAAGCACACAATATATTTCATTTTCATAATTGAATACATCAGAGTACAACATCATATAGCTTCAGCACTCAGCTACCCCATTACACAACTACACTAGGACCAAGTTTCACATGCAACATCTATAACCTTTCGAAATTAGCATCATAGATGGTACATAGACAGATGTATCTCATCTGGAAAATTGCTGAAGTAGAAGGCGAATATTGAGCCTTCATTGATGTTGAAGGTCTTTGTAACTTTAGGCCAGTGCCTGTGGATGATTGACCATCCATCCTTCGTCCTCTTCAGGAACACTTCAATATTGAACCATGGGAGTTGTATGAATACCTTCCTCGCCTCCTGTCCATATAGGTGGTTTGAGAGGTAATCATCAGTGAACTGCTTCGGAAAGGCCTAAAAACAAGGATGTGCATAAATATATTCTCTATATTGGAAATGGGGCAAAGGAATAAAAAAAGGCAAGGTATAATAGTTAGTACCATCCTATAGTGAACTGATGTCTTCTTCATTGTGCAGACAAAGATCTTGTTGTTTTTTGTCGCTAATTTCTTTATCCTAACAATCTTTCTGAGTTTCTTGACTTGACTGATATTCATGGACAACTCATTTCCCCATATGCGAAAGGGTCGAACAGTGGGTCAAAACCTCTGACAGCAGGACCTACATGTGCAAGACCAAATTGTTAAAAACCTAAATATTAGAATGGTTCCTGCAATTGCACAATAATGTGGTATTAGACAACGAACCATGCATGCGCTAACCTCGATTGTAAACCTCAGTGCTTCCCATTGTTTCCCTGCAACACATATAAAGTAGTTAGTCATCAGGTTAAGTAAGGGTTTGCATGCTATCGGTAAAATATGTTGATGAAAAATAATCACATTGCAGATTCATCAGATTAATTCAAGCCACATGGAAAACCCATTTATCCAAACCAAGCATGATTAAGAACTAGGAAATATAGCACTGGTATATGTTTCTCATGTATTAAGTGCAGCCAAATTCGATTTATTCCTCACATGCACAACAATACAAAATTCTACCCACGACAATTGGACATCGCATTGAAGAATTGAACCAAGCAGTTAACTAAACACCACAGCAAATGAACCAAACATTAACTGAGCACCACATTGCACAATATAACATTGAACCAAGCAGTTAACTAAACACCACAACAAATGAACCAAACATTAACTGAGCACGACATTGCACAAGATAACATACTCCTAATAGTATATCAGACAGTTAACCAAAGAGTTAACTACAGCCAATTGTATCAATTGTATTTGTTTCTCATGTATTTACTACAACCAAATTCAATTTATTCCTCACATGGTATACAATAACAGAATGCACCCAGAATTTTGTAAAGATAAATTTGATTTATTTCTCACAAGGAAGACAATACAAAATTGCAGCCTGAAGAATTGACATCACATTTGCAGAATTGAACCAAACAGTTAACTGAAGATGACAACTAATTAACAAAACAGTTAATAAGTGAGCACCACACTGCACGACATATAGAACATAGGGACAATTCCATTTATCCCCCTAACTTGAGCCACCACCTGGCATTTGCCCCTAATTTTCAGGTATGCTCAAAAATACCCCTCTTCCGTCAAGTCACCTTACAGAAATGCCCTTGCCGTCCAGTCAAAGGGGTTTGACCGTCTGGTGAATAGTAACATGGGGAACAGTAAATTTGAAAAAAATAGCAAAAAAATAAAAAAATCTGAAATTTTGTGGGATCGAAGATACTTAAGGGCGCAAGGTGTGTGCAAGCTTTTGCGTTGTTTGGACATTCCAGGAACCCGTGGGAAAGGAAAAAATTTAAATCTATACCCTGTGAACAGTAAATTAAAAAAATAGCAAGAAATTTTTTAAAAATATGAATTTTATTGGCATCAAAGAGGCTTGGGTGCGCAAGGGGCTTGCAAATTTTTGTGATCAAATGGCATGCGAGGTGCTCTAGCAAAAAAAAATAGTGCATTTTTTCAAAGTTTTTTCTGCGCCAAATTTTGTTTTGTTTCTCCACGAGCTCCTACAGTGTCGAAACGCAAAAAAAATTGCACGCACCTTGCGCACCCTAGCCTCTTTGATGCCAATTTTTTTTATATTTTTTTGAATTTTCTTGCTCTTTTTTTGAACTTACTGCTCACAGCGTACATTTTAAAGTTTTTCGTTTGACACGAGCTGCTGGAATGTCCAAACTGTGCCAAAATTTGCATGCGCCTTGCTCCCTTGAGTATCTTTGATCCCACAAAATTTCAGATTTTTTTTGATTTTTATTGCTATTTTTTTCGAATTTACTGTTCACCATTTACTATTCACCAAACGGTCAAACCCCTTTGACCGGACGGTAACGGCACAGAAGGGCATTTCTGTAAGGTGACTTGACGGAAGAGGGGTATTTTTTAGCATACCTGAAAATTAGGGGCAAATGCCAGGTGGTGGCTCAAGTTAGGGGCATAAATGGAATTCTCCCTAGAACATATACACTAGAGCAATAGATTGCATGGTAAAATTAGATAGCACAATTCACTAGAATTTGTGAAAGAAAGGCAGGAGCAGCACACGCAACAGGTAAACCGAGCATGCATAACTGGCGTAGCTAGCAAATGGCAAGGTGCTTCTTCAAGATCTGGGGGTCGGCACGAATGGCAGCCATCGCGACCTCATCCGCGTGTGCGGCGGCGATTTGCTTCTCCACTGCCAAATGCTCCTTGAGGTCCTGGCTATACTGCGTGCACCATGGCTTAGGCCGGCACTTATTTGGTGGAGGGGTCAGTGATTTGGGTGGAAGGTGTCGCGCTCTCGCGGGCGGTAGGGGCATGTGGGATGTGGAAGGAGGAGGAGGATGGGGGTCGGGTGTGGATTACCTGCCTGGATAGGCGAGGCCGAGCAGCGTGAAGGAGGGTCGCCGACAAGGAGGCGGCAGCGCTGCAAGCAAGGAGTGAAGGTTTCAACTTGGAAAGGAAGGCGGAAAAAGGGGAAATGTGGTTTTTGGTAAGGGGAGGGGCGGGGAGGTAGTGTTGGAGAACGTAGTAATTTCAAAAAAATTCCTACGCACACGCAAGATCATGGTGATGCATAGCAACGAGAGGGGAGAGTGTTGTCCACGTACCCTCATAGACCGACAGCGGAAGCGTTATCACAACGCGGTTGATGTAGTCGTACGTCTTCACGATCCGACCGATCAAGTACCGAACGTACGGCACCTCCAAGTTCTACACACGTTCAGCTCGATGACGTCCCTCGAACTCCGATCCAGCCGAGTGTTGAGGGAGAGTTTCGTCAGCACGACAGCGTGGTGACGATGATGATGTTCCACCGACGCAGGGCTTCGCCTAAGCTCCGCAACGGTATTATCGAGGTGTAATATGGTGGAGGGGGGCACCGCACACGGCTAAAATATCGTATATCAAGTGTGTCCTTAGGTGCCCCCCTGCCCCCGTATATAAAGGAGCAAGGGGGAGGCCGGCTGCCTATGGGCGCGCCAAGGAGAGATGGGGGAGTCCTCCTCCTAGTAGGAGTAGGACTCCCCTTTCCTAGTCCTACTAGGAAAAGAAGGGGGGAAGGAAAGAGAGGGAGAGGGAGAGGGAAAGGGGGCTGCGCCCCCCTCTCCTAGTCGAACTAGGACTCCCCTTGGGAGGGGGCGCGCCACCTCCTGGCTGCTGCCCTCTCTCTCCCCTCAAGGCCCACCAAGGCCCATTACTTCCCCGGGGGGTTCCGGTAACCCTCCGGCACTCCGGTTTAATCCGAAACTTCTCCGGAACACTTCCGGTGTCCGAATATAGTCGTCCAATATATCAATATTTATGTCTCGACCATTTCGAGACTCCTCGTCATGTCCGTGATCACATCCGGGGCTCCGAACAACCTTCGGTACATCAAAACATATAAACTCATAATATAACTATCATCGTAACTTTAAGCGTGCGGACCCTTTGGGTTCGAGAACTATGTAGACATGACCGAGACACCTCTCCGGTCAATAACCAATAGCGGGACCTGGATGCCCATATTGGCTCCTACATATTCTACGAAGATCTTTATCGGTCAGACCGCATAACAACATACGTTGTTCCCTTTGTCATCGGTATGTTACTTGCCCGAGATTCGATCGTCGGTATCTCGATACCTAGTTCAATCTCGTTACCGGCAAGTCTCTTTACTCGTTCCGTAATACATCATCCCGCAACTAACTCATTAGTCACAATGCTTGCAAGGCTTATAGTGATGTGCATTACCGAGTGGGCCCAGAGATACCTCTCCGACAATCGGAGTGACAAATCCTAATCTCGAAATACGCCAACCCAACAAGTACCTTTGGAGACACCTGTAGAGCACCTTTATAATCACCCAGTTACGTTGTGACGTTTGGCAGCACACAAAGTGTTCCTCCGGTAAACAGGAGTTGCATAATCTCATAGTCATAGGAACATGTATAAGTCATGAAGAAAGCAATAGCAACATACTAAACGATCGGGTGCTAAGCTAACGGAATGGGTCATGTCAATCACGTCATTCTCCTAATGAGGTGATGCCGTTAATCAAATGACAACTCGTGTCTATGGCTAGGAAACATAACCATCTTTGATTAACGAGCTAGTCAAGTAGAGGCATACTAGTGACACTCTATTTGTCTATGTATTCACACATGTATTATGTTTCCGGTTAATACAATTCTAGCATGAATAATAAACATTTATCATGATATAAGGAAATATATATACTTTATTATTGCCTCTAGGGCATATTTCCTTCAGTCTCCCACTTGCACTAGAGTCAATAATCTAGATTACATAGTAATGATTCTTACACCCATGGAGTCTTGGTGTTGATCATGTTTTGCTCGTGGAAGAGGCTTAGTCAACGGGTCTGCAACATTCAGATCCGTATGTATCTTGCAAATTTCTATGTCTCCCACCTGGACTAAATCCCGGATGGAATTGAAGCGTCTTCTGATGTGCTTGGTTCTCTTGTGAAATCTGGATTCCTTTGCTAAGGCAATTTCACCAGTATTGTCACAAAAGATTTTCATTGGTCCCGATGTACTAGGTATGACACCTAGATCGGATATGAACTCCTTCATCCAGACTCCTTCATTTGCTGCTTCCGAAGCAGCTATGTATTCCGCTTCACACGTAGATCCCGCCACGACACTTTGCTTAGAACTGCACCAACTGACAGCTCCACCGTTCAATGTAAATACGTATCCGGTTTGCGATTTCGAATCGTCCGGATCAGTGTCAAAGCTTGCATCAACGTAACCCCTTACGATGAGCTCTTTGTCACCTCCATAAACGAGAAACATATCCTTAGTCCTTTTCAGGTATTTCAGGATGTTCTTGACCGCTGTCCAGTGATCCACTCCTGGATTACTTTGGTACCTCCCTGCTAAACTTATAGCAAGGGACACATCAGGTCTGGTACACAGCATTGCATACATGATAGAGCCTATGGCTGAAGCATAGGGAACATCTTTCATCTTCTCTCTATCTTCTGCAGTGGTCGGGCATTGAGTCTTACTCAATCTCACACCTTGTAGTACAGGCAAGAACCCTTTCTTTGCTTGATCCATTTTGAACTTCTTCAAAACTTTGTCAAGGTATGTGCTTTGTGAAAGTCCAATTAAGTGTCTTGATCTATCTCTATAGATCTTAATGCCTAATATATATGCAGCTTCACCGAGGTCTTTCATTGAAAAACTCTTATTCAAGTATACCTTTATGCTATCCAGAAGTTCTGTATCATTTCCAATCAGCAATATGTCATCCACATATAATATCAGAAATTCTATCGAGCTCCCACTCACTTTCTTGTAAATACAGGCTTCTCCAAAAGTCTGTATGAAACCAAATGCTTTGATCACACTATCAAAGCGTTTATTCCAACTCCGAGAGGCTTGCACCAGTCCATAAATGGATCGCTGGAGCTTGCATACTTTGTTAGCTCCCTTTGGATCGACAAAACCTTCCGGTTGCATCATATACAACTCTTCTTCCAGAAAACCATTCAGGAATGCAGTTTTGACATCCATTTGCCAAATTTCATAATCATAAAATACGGCAACTGCTAACATGATTCGGACAGACTTAAGCATCGCTACGGGTGAGAAGGTCTCATCGTAGGCAATCCCTTGAACTTGTCGAAAACCTTTCGCAACAAGTCGAGCTTTATAGACAGTAACATTACCATCAGCGTAAGTCTTCTTCTTGAAGATCCATTTATTTTCAATGGCTTGCTGACCATCGGGCAAGTCAACCAAAGTCCATACTTTGTTCTCATACATCGATCCCATCTCGGATTTCAGGGCTTCAAGCCATTTTGCGGAATCTGGGCTCACCATCGCTTCTTCATAGTTCGTAGGTTCGTCATGGTCTAGTAACATGACCTCCAAAACAGGATTACCGTACCACTCTGGTGCGGATCTTGATCTAGTTGACCTACGAAGTTTAGTAATAACTTGATCTGAACTTTCATGATCATTATCATTAACTTCCTCACTACTTGGTGTAGGTGTCGCAGAAACTGATTTCTGTGATGATCTACTTTCCAATAAGGGAGCAGGTACAGTTACCTCATCAAGTTCTACTTTCCTCCCACTCACATCTTTCGGGAGAAACTCCTTCTCTAGAAAGGATCCATTCCTAGCAACGAATATCTTGCCTTCGGATCTGTGATAGAAGGTATACCCAGCAGTCTCTTTTGGGTATCCTATGAAGACACATTTCTCCGATTTAGGTTCGAGCTTATCAGGTTGAAGTTTCTTCACATAAGCATCGCAACCCCAAACTTTAAGATACGACAACTTTGGTTTCTTGCCAAACCATAGTTCAAAAGGCGTCGTCTCAACGGATTTCGATGGTGTCCTATTTAGAGTGAATGCAGCCGTCTCTAAAGCATAACCCCAAAACAATAGCGGTAAATCAGTAAGAGACATCATAGTTCGCACCATATCTAATAAAGTACGATTACGACGTTCGGACACACCATTACGCTGTGGTGTTCCGGGTGGCGTGAGTTGCGAAACTATTCCGCATTGTTTCAAATGTAGGCCAAACTCGTAAGTCAAATATTCTCCTCCACGATCAGATCGTAGGAATTTTATTTTCTTGTTACGATGATTTTCAACTTCACTCTGAAATTCTTTGAACATTTCAAATGTTTCAGACTTATGTTTCATTAAGTAGATATACCCATATCTGCTCAAATCTTCTGTGAAGGTGAGAAAATAACGATATCCGCCACGAGCCTCAATATTCATCGGACCACATACATCTGTATGTATGATTTCCAACAAATCTGTTGCTCTCTCCATAGTTCCGGAGAACGGTGTTTTGGTCATCTTGCCCATGAGGCACGGTTCGCAAGTACCAAGTGATTCAAAATCAAGTGATTCCAAAATTCCATCAGTATGGAGTTTCTTCATGCGCTTTAGACCGATATGACCCAAACGGCAGTGCCACAGATAAGTTGCACTGTCATTATTAACTCTGCATCTTTTGGCTTCGACATTATGAATATGTGTATCACTACTATCGAGCTTCATTAAAAATAGACCACTCTTCAAGGGTGCATGACCATAAAAGATATTATTCATATAAATAGAACAACCATTATTCTCTGATTTAAATGAATAACCGTCTCGCATTAAACAAGATCCAGATATAATGTTCATGCTCAACGCTGGCACCAAATAACAATTATTTAGGTCTAAAACTAATGCCGAAGGTAGATGTAGAGGTAGCATGCCGACGACGATCACATCGACTTTGGAACCATTTCCCACGCGCATCGTCACCTCGTCCTTAGCCAATCTTCGCTTAATCCGTAGCCCATGTTTCGAGTTGCAAATATTAGCAACAGAACCAGTATCAAATACCCAGGTGCTACTGCAAGTATTAGTAAGGTACACATCAATAACATGTATATCACATATACCTTTGTTAACCTTGCCATCCTTCTTATCCGCCAAATACTTGGGGCAGTTCCGCTTCCAGTGACCAGTCTGCTTACAGTAGAAGCACTCAGTTTCAGGCTTAGGTCCAGACTTGGATTTCTTCTCCTGAACAGCAACTTGCTTGCTGTTCTTCTTGAAGTTCCCTTTCTTCTTCCATTTGCCCTTTTTCTTGAAACTAGTGGTTTTACTGACCATCAACACTTGATGCTCCTTTTTGATTTCTACCTCCGCTGCTTTTAGCATTGCGAAGAGCTTGGGAATTGTCTTATCCATCCCTTGCATGTTATAGTTCATCACGAAGCTCTTGTAGCTTGGTGGCAGTGATTGAAGAATTCTGTCAATGACGCAATCATCCGGAAGTTGAACTCCCAGTTTAATCAAGTGATTATTATACCTGGATATTCTGAGTATATGCTCACTAACAGAACTATTCTCTTCCATCTTGCAGCTATAGAACTTATTGGAGACTTCATATCTCTCAATCCGGGCATTTGCTTGAAATATTAACTTCAACTCCTGGAACATCTCATATGCTCCATAACGTTCAAAACGTCGTTGAAGACCCGGTTCTAAGCCGTAAAGCATGGCACACTGAACTATTGAGTAGTCATCAGCTTTGCTCTGCCAGACGTTCATAACTTCTGGCGTAGCTCTTGCAGGAGGCCTGGCACCTAGCGGTGCTTCCAGGACGTAATTCTTCTGTGCAGCAATGAGGATAATCCTCAAGTTACGGACCCAGTCCGTGTAATTGCTACCATCATCTTTCAACTTAGCTTTCTCAAGGAACGCATTAAAATTCAACGGAACAACAGCACGGGCCATTATCTACAACATAGACAAGCAAGATACTATCAGGTACTAAGTTCATGATAAATTTAAGTTCAATTAATCATATTACTTAAGAACTCCCACTTAGATAGACATCCCTCTAATCATCTAAGTGATTGCGTGATCCAAAGCAACTAAACCATGTCCGATTAACACGTGAGATGGAGTAGTCTCAATGGTGAACATCACTATGTTGATCATATCTACTATATGATTCACGCTCGACCTTTCGGTCTCTGTGTTCCGAGGCCATATCTGTAAATATGCTAGGCTCGTCAAGTTTAACCTGAGTATTCCGCGTGTGCAACTGTTTTGCACCCGTTGTATTTGAACGTAGAGCCTATCACACCCGATTAACACGTGGTGTCTTAGCACGAAGAACTTTCGCAACGGTGCATACTCAGGGAGAACACTTTTATCTTGAAATTTTAGTGAGAGATCATCTTATAATGCTACCGTCAATCAAAGCAAAATAAGATGCATAAAGGATTAACATCACATGCAATCAATATAAGTGATATGATATGGCCATCATCATCTTGTGCTTGTGATCTCCATCTCCGAAGCACCGTGCTCGTGATCTCCATCTCCGAAGCACCGTCATGATCACCATCGTCACCGGCGCGACACCTTGATCTCCATCGTAGTATCGTTGTCGTCTCGCCAACTTCTTGCTTTTACGACTATCGCTACCGCTTAGTGATAAAGTAAAACTATTACATGGTGATTGCATCTCATACAATAAAGCGACAACCATATGGCTCCTGCCAGTTGCCAATAACTCGGTTACAAAACATGATCATCTCATACAACAAATTATATCACATCATGTCTTGACCATATCACATCACAACATGCCCTGCAAAAACAAGTTAGACGTCCTCTACTTTGTTGTTGCAAGTTTTACGTGGCTGCTACGGGCTTAGAAAGAACCGTTCTTACCTACGCATCAAAACCACAACGATAGTTTGTCAAGTTGGTGTTCTTTTAACCTTTGCAAGGACCGGGCGTAGCCACACTCGGTTCAACTAAAGTGAGAGAGACAGACACCCGCCGGTCACCTTTAAGCAACGAGTGCTCGCAACGGTGAAACCAGTCTCGCGTAAGCGTACGCGTAATGTCGGTTCGGGCCGCTTCATCTCAAAATACCGCTGAACCAAAGTATGACGTGTTGGTAAGCAGTATGACTTATATCGCCCACAACTCACTTGTGTTCTACTCGTGCATAGCATCAACGCATAAAATCTGGCTCGGATGCCACTGTTGGAGAACGTAGTAATTTCAAAAAAATTCCTACACACACGCAAGATCATGGTGATGCATAGCAATGAGAGGGGAGAGTGTTGTCCACGTACCCTCGTAGACCGACAGCGGAAGCGTTATCACAACGCTGTTGATGTAGTCGTACGTCTTCACGATCCGACCGATCAAGTACCGAACGTACGACACCTCCAAGTTCTACACACGTTCAGCTCGATGACGTCCCTCGAACTCCGATCCAGCCGAGTTTTGAGGGAGAGTTTCGTCAGCACGACGGCGTGGTGATGATGATGATGTTCCACCGACGCAGGGCTTCGCCTAAGCTCCACAACGGTATTATCGAGGTGTAATATGGTGGAGGGGCACCGCACACGGCTAAAATATCGTATATCAAGTGTGTCCTTAGGTGCCCCCTGCCCCCGTATATAAAGGAGCAAGGGGGAGGCCGGCTGCCTATGGGGGCGCCAAGGAGAGAGGGGGGAGTCCACCTCCTAGTAGGAGTAGGACTCCCCTTTCCTAGTCCTACTAGGATAAGAAAGGGGGAAGGAAAGAGAGGGAGAGGGAGAGGGAAAGGGGGCTGCGCCCCCCTCTCCTAGTCCAACTAGGACTCCCCTTGGGAGGGGGCGCGCCACCTCCTGGCTGCTGCCCTCTCTCTCCCCTCAAGGCCCACCAAGGCCCATTACTTCCCCGGGGGGTTCCGGTAACCCTCCAGCACTCCGGTTTAATCTGAAACTTCTCTGGAACACTTCCGGTGTCCGAATGTAGTCGTCCAATATATCAATCTTTATGTCTCGACCATTTCGAGACTCCTCGTCATGTCCGTGATCACATCCGGGACTCCGAACAACCTTCGGTACATCAAAACATATAAACTCATAATATAACTATCATCGTAACTTTAAGCGTGCGGACCCTTTGGGTTCGAGAACTATGTAGACATGACCGAGACACCTCTCCGGTCAATAACCAATAGCGGGACCTGGATGCCCATATTGGCTCCTACATATTCTACGAAGATCTTTATCGGTCAGACCGCATAACAACATACGTTGTTCCCTTTGTCATCGGTATGTTACTTGCCCGAGATTCGATCGTCGGTATCTCGATACCTAGTTCAATCTCGTTACCGGCAAGTCTCTTTACTCGTTCTGTAATACATCATCCCACAACTAACTCATTAGTCACAATGCTTGCAAGGCTTATAGTGATGTGCATTACCGAGTGGGCCCAGAGATACCTCTCCGACAATCGGAGTGACAAATCCTAATCTCGAAATACGCCAACCCAACAAGTACCTTTGGAGACACCTGTAGAGCACCTTTATAATCACCCAGTTACGTTGTGATGTTTGGCAGCACACAAAGTGTTCCTCCGGTAAACGGGAGTTGCATAATCTCATAGTCATAGGAACATGTATAAGTCATGAAGAAAGCAATAGCAACATACTAAACGATCGGGTGCTAAGCTAACGGAATGGGTCATGTCAATCACGTCATTCTCCTAATGAGGTGATGCCGTTAATCAAATGACAACTCATGTCTATGGCTTGGAAACATAACCATCTTTGATTAACGAGCTAGCCAAGTAGAGGCATACTAGTGACACTCTGTTTGTCTATGTATTCACACATGTATTATGTTTCCGGTTAATACAATTCTAGCATGAATAATAAACATTTATCATGATATAAGGAAATATATAATACTTTATTATTGCCTCTAGGGCATATTTCCTTCAGGTAGATATTTCCAGGGTAGCCGAAAAATTGGAATCGCTTCAGCCAAAAAACTGGGGCGCAAAGTGTCATCGGACACGGTCCCTTATTCAGAACTGTGTACGATATGTGAACATCACAAACGATTCAGATAGCTAAACCCATGTGTGTTGAGTTTGAATGTCAAAAATTTTGGTTCGAATTTCCCTGGTTATATTGGTCATCCACGTCATTGCATAATTTGGGTACACAGAGGAGACTAACTTCTTAATCGAGCAAGTTCAGCAATTAAACAGAGCTAGTTGACCTAAACATTACTCTAACAAATTAAAGACTGACGCTCTTAATTAAAAAAACAAACAGTACTACTACGGCTAGTGCTCGTCGATCTCCGCCGCCGCCTCCATGTCCAGTTCGCGCCCGACGGTCTCTTGGGGAAGGGGCTCCATGGCATCCATCGCACCATACTTGGCAAGCATCTCGCCATCCGCGTCCGCCATCTCTTTGGAAAAGGCCGCCACGAGCTGGGCGTGGGCGGAAGCCATCTAGGCTCTGGCGGGCTCCGTCGTGGCAAGGTATGCCGCACAGGAACGGACGGCTGCTCGAACTCTCTCGACGATTGCCAGCTCTTCGGTCATGGGTTGCCGACCGTTGTCAGAGAAGCTTCGTTTGATTTGTGCGGTGACCGCCATGAGCTGGGCATGGACGGCCTCGACATGGTAGTGGGCGGCCTCCAGCAGGGCTAAGCCCGCCGCTGCAGAACGAACAACTGCTGTGCCGCTCTCGCCAGTTGCTATCCCTGAGGCAGATGCTGCTGCCGCCGCCTGAGAAGCAACAACGGCCGTTTGGGCTGCCTTGGCCACTCGGACGCACACTACGGTCGCCCTCACGAAGCTTGTTAGCACGCGCCTGGTGGCTGCGGCCGCGCTCTCACCGGAGTGGCAGCCAAACTTGCCCTCACGACGTGGGTCCACGTCCCCATGTTTCACCGGTGGCGACTGAATAGTGAAATGATATTTGGGGAGTGAGCTAGTGTGCTTGACATGCCGGCTATGGACTGTAGCCGACGCACCTTCTCTCGTAAGCCATGGGCGTACTATACACCGACGGTGCTCCAAGATATTTTGTGCTGCATCTCACACAGTTGGTGATAATAAATTGTGTGCGGTCTACTTGATTTATCATCTTCATCATTTGAATTACGTAATGGGGTCACAGCTACAAAGGATGGTGTTTGAATTGTTAGAACTTATATCTGCAGTGAACATGCAACTATAGGTGTGTCGTCAAAAAAATTGGAATGATTTAGGGTTCGTTTGTACATTTTTATACATTAACTGGGTTTTCTAGGCATTTTATGCACATAATTCAAATTTGAACTACATGCACATGCTCCAGTGCATATAAACTTATTGAAAAATCAGATATGTGTCCTTGGTTGCATGCTTAGGTCCCATGCAAGAAATGGGAATGAATTTCAAACACCCTGCCACCGTCACTCGGCCGCAAACATTGAGATGCCTGGTTTTGAAATTCTAGTAAATCCAAAACTCGTCTGAAATTCATGAAACTTGGCATGCTATCATGTAGCGGCATCAGCATGCCGTGGTACATTTTTCCCCCATTTGGGGCAGGTTTGGGTATAAGCTTCTCAGAAACCAGAGCTTCTCACAACAAGCGTGATGGTTTCGGTAAGGAACGTGCCACCTTTGGGGACGAAACGATATCCGTTGCCTCTTATTGCTTTCAAATTTTTTCAAGTGTCAGCATAGAACAACAGGAGTGTTGTGCCAATTTTTGTGATTTTTCGGGGTTCGTTTGGACATTTTTATGCATTAACTGAGTTTTCAATGCATTTATGTGCATAATTCAAATTTGAACTACATGCACATGCTCCAGTGCATATAAATTGGTTGAAAAATCAAATTTATGTCCTTGTGTTTATGCTTAGGTCCCATGCAAGAAATGGGAATGAATTTGAAACATCAGGGCACCGTTGATTGCCGGCAAAACATTGAGATGCCTGGTTTTTAAATTCTAGTAAATCAAAAACTCGTCTGAAATTCATGAAACTTGGCATGCTATCATGGAGCGGCATCAACATGCCGTGGTACAAATTTTGTCCCATTTGGGGCAGGTTTGGGTATATGCTTCTCAGAAACCGGAGCTTCTCACAACAAGCATGATGGTTTTCCGTAGGGAATGTCCCACCTTTGGGGACGAAACGATATCCATTGCCTCTTATTGGTTTCAAATTTTTTTCTCGTGTCAACATAGAACAACAGGAGTGTTGTGTGAATTTTTGTGATTTTTCGGGGTTCGTTTGGATATTTTTATGCATTAACTGAGTTTTTAGTGCATTTATGTGCATAATTCAAATTTGAACTAATGCACATGCTCCAGTGCATATAAACTGGTTTAAAAATCAAATCTGTGTCCTCGGGTGCATGTTTAGGTCCCATGCAAGAAATGGGAATGAATTTCGAACACCGGGGCACCGTTGATTGCCGGCAAAACATTGAGATGCCTGGTTTTTAAATTCTAGTAAGTCCAAAACTTGTCTGAAATTCATGAAACTTCGCATGCTATCATGGAGCGACATCAACATGTCGTGGTACAAATTTTGTCCCATTTGGGGCAGGTTTGGGTATATGCTTCTCACAAACCGGACCTTCTCACAACAAGCATGATGGTTTTCGGTAGGGAACATCCCACCTTTGTGGACGAAACGATATCCATTGCCTCTTATTGCTTTCAATTTTTTTCTCGTGTCAACATAGAACAACAGGAGTGTTGTGTGAATTTTTGTATTTTTCAGGGTTCGTATTTGAACTACATGCACATGCTCCAGTGCATATAAATTGGTTGAAAAATCAAATCTGTGTCCTTGGGTGCATGCTTAGGTCCCATGCAAGAAATGAGCATGAATTTCATACACCGGGGCACCGTTGATTGACGGAAAAACATTGAGATGCCTGGTTTTTAAATTCTAGTAAATCCAAAATTCTATTAATGATTCATGTGACGCCACGTGTCTTGGTTTTAATGCCTGTAGGAGGTGCCGTGCGGACAGCTACTTGACCTTGACTGAACAGGAGGCGCGCGAGCGCCGTCCGGTGCGCAGGCTGACCGAGAGGTGTGCAAGCTGTCCTCGAGTGTGCAGGCTCACCGGGAAGCGTGCGAGCTGTGCGCTGCGTAGGCTCACTGGGAAGTGAGCCCTTTGATCTCCATGGCCGCCCACCTTGCTCGTGTCCTCTCAATTAATGGCGCCCAAGCCGCAGTTTAATTCACTTTTTAAATATAAAACACTCATCACAAATGTTTTAGTTAGAACACCCGTATGCAAACCGACAGCTTCCCCAGGAAGCCAAGAGAAAATGTGCCGAGCAGGATTTCTGCAGCTCTTGATCGCAAACGATTTAGATAGAACACCCGTATGCAAAGTGAGAGCAGCGCAGGATTTGTGCATCCCTTCAACGCAAACGGTTGTTCTAGATGACCCGTGTGCAACCACGTACAGACAATTTGGTGAGATTTTCATCTGTCATATTGGGTACGTTGCCATTTGTCAAACTGGAAAGATTTACATTTGTTGATCTAGTAACGTTGCCATTTGTCAATCCTTGTAACACTGCGATTTGTCCAAATATGCAGCTAGAAATCATTAGCACTATGTAACTTTTGCAACTAAAATTCAGTAATTAAGCATAGATTTTATCCATAGATTAAGCAGTTGTTCTTAATTTATACAAACAGTTCAACTCGACAGCTGAACCGACAAAAATTCTCCCCAATTGTTTCCAACCACGTACTGAAATAGCTAGTTCAGCTATATATACTAGCTAATTTTAAGTACGTTGTACAGTTCGACCACACATCTATAGTCAGATGAACTGAACAAAATAGCACCTAAATACTACTACTACCACGGAGGGGCATTGTGCTAATTCCGGCAGCCTCTCCTCTGCCGAGCACGCTCAGTAAGAGGCAAAGGAGGAGGAGGAGCCTACCGACGAGCTGGACAAATGCAATACGGTGCCTGCCACTGTTGCACGTTCAGCGACGCTCGCCAGCTCGAACGCCCACTGTCGCTCCAGATGATCCCTCTCAAAGCGGCCGGACTGCTCGTAGATCTCCTGATTCCTCGCCTCTGCATCGGCGCGTGCTACGGCCATGGTTGCGATAAGGCTCTTTGCGTGCTCGACGAGGCACTCCTCCTCTTCCCGCAGGAACTCGATGTAGCGCGCAAGGTCGCTGACGCACGTGCAAGCCTCCACCTCCGCCCCCCTCCTTCGGGCGGCGGTGGCGGAGCGGGTGATGATCCTCGCGGTTGACGGTGGGCTGGCGGCCACGGCGGCCGACAATGGGGTGGTGGCCACGACCACCACCTCCCGCCTTCGGGCCGCGGTGGCGGAGCGGGTGATGGCCATGGTGACCGGCAGTGGGGTGGCGGCCACGACGGCCACTTCCCGCCTTCGGGCCATGGCGGCAGAGCGGGTGATGGCCCTGGCTTTCAACGGTGGTGTGGCGGCAACGGCGGCCGGCAACAGCTGCCGACGGGCAGCGGTGGCGGAGCATGTGGTGGGTGTTCCGCGCACACCCAACAGGGACGCCACGCGCACTACACTACACCGGGGACTGCGCCGCCGCCACGGTGTAGCCTCCCAGCTGGAGCTGTCCTCTGATGACGGCGGAGTGGCTGAGCGACGACGACAGACCGGTGCCATTGGCGATTGTGGGAGAAGCAGGCGAGATAAGCTACAGGGAGGGAGAGGAAAATGCGACGCAGGACTCGCCGATCATGAGGGTTTTTATAGCAGGCCGGTAAGCATTGGGATTTTGGGGGATTTCACCAAGTCGGGTGGGAAGCTTGCGCGGGAACCTGCGAGGTTGCTTGGGAACGGGCTCACCGACGATTCATTGGCGCCACCGTTCGGCCAAAAGAACGCCCCCGCGCGCTGCGCAAGCTTGCGCTGTAAGCCGTCTGCGGCAGCGGGGTGACAAGACGTGCGAGAGGAGGACGAGAGGACACGTACACATAGAGTTAATAAAAAAACGTTAGCGATTTAATTACCTACTATACCCCGTCCTGGTTTATAAGTAGATTTAACTAATAAAATACGAATGCATGTCGCATAGATTATATCATTGGAGTCGTATTTCAACATAGTTTCCAGCTATACAATTTTTGTAACATGCATTAACACTTTTTTGGTTAAATTTAAGGTTATACACCAGCAAGCGTTTGCCCACAACACACACGGCTTATTCCATCACAAACAGCTCTGATGGATCAACTGTCTGCCACGTATCGCACACGCAACTCTAATCTGATTCGTGCTTGATGTCTCCGACATCGCTCGCACAGTTTGTCTTATTTGCCACGTATCATTGTGTCGTCCTCTACTCGCGTCCCTCGGCAAGCTTTGCTCGCCGTTAGGCGTGGCAGCACGCTATTCTCGCCATTAGGCGCCGCGGCTCTGTTGATCCCTTGGCGCGCTCTGCTCGCGTCTGTCGGCGCGTCCCTCCGCGCGCGCTCTGCCAGCGGTTGGGCGTGCGCACGATCACGTCGGGGGCCCCATATGCATGCGGTTGCACCGCGCATTGCCACGCGATGCAGTTACGTGCGGCACGATGGAGTTACGCGCTGCAAATTAGAACTGCCATCAGGGCCTGCAAATATTCCTGGCCGTTCGGCTTCCCCTTTAATTCCTGCGGCCATTATAACCTTAGTCTCTTCAATCTTTCGATCGTGCCCGACAACACAAGAAGCACACCCACGACGACACATAGAGAGGGGATGTCCAGCGGTACTCCAATGGAGTTCGGCGAGCATAGAGTGGAGACCCATGCGAGGGAGACGGATCTCTCGGTGGTGTACACCATCGACTAGGCCGTGGTGGACGACTACAGCAACATCGTTAAGCAATTGCTTGCTGGAGACAAGTACAAGGTGGTCTGCATCGACCTCCAGTACACCGCCGGTCGTCCTGGCATAGATCAGAAGGTTGCCGTCGCTTAGTTGTGCGTGCGCCATCATGTCCTCATCTACCACTACTGCATGGCCACAGAGCCTTGCGACCGTTTCAATAGGTTTGTCAACAGCACCGACTACAAGTTCGCCACGGTGGATACCAAAGACGATGTAAAAGCGCTCAATGTTACGGGCTTGGCCTGCAAGAACCTTGTCAAAATCCGTGACCACTACAGGGTCTGGGGCAGCAGGAAGCAGGACTCCCTGGTCGAACTCGCCTCGGCCATGATCGACCCCTACTACGAAAAGATGAAGCAGGATGCCCAGAGAACAAGTTCCGTATCCTGGCACAAGGCCTAGATGCAGCAACTGGATGAACCTCACCTCAGGTTCGCGGCCAAGAGCGTGTACACATGCTACGAGATGCACAGGCGGATCGTTGACATGAGGAAGTGCCTCATTACCCAAATCGACGAGCCCAGATCGAGCCACAAGAAGAGCAAGCGTCACAAGAAGTAGATGATGATCAGATGATCGTTTATGCTAGTTAATCATGCATGTAATATATAGTTTACTTTATTGGTGTGTGTGGAAATGTTATGTGTGTAGTAGCCACCTATGTAATTATGCATGTAATAGTTTACTTTGGTGTGTGCAAATGACATGGTTGTAGTAGCCACCTATGTAAGTGGATGTTTAATTTGGTTGTGCAAGCATGTCCTTATAAGTGTGTGTGTGTATATATATATATATGTTGTTGTTCTGTATGCAATCCCATCGCACAACACACACGTCTTATTAGCAGCAACCGTCTGTGTTCTTATCGGTCTTCAGACACATTTCTGATTACAGACCTGTTTGCCGCGTATCACACACATCTTATTAAGTTGAACCGTTTCTGTTCTCATGCCTCAATGCAAACAGTTCATCCGAGTGAACAGCATGCCGTATATCGCACACACCTTTGATCGGGCTGACCGTTTCTTTTGTGTTGCCTAATCACAGACAGTTCATCTGAGTGAACCGTACACTGTGTATCGCACACGCCTCCATCTGGCTGCCCGTTTCTTTTGTTCCTCCTCATCGCAAACAGTTCATTGAACTGAACCCTATGCCCTTCATCGCACACGCAACTAAAACCTGAACCGTGTTTGATGCATCCGTCATCGCAAATGTTTTCCACATTTCTGACGGTTTTCATACAGCACCGTTTGCGATTATGGCATCGCACACAGTTTCTCGAAGGGTCTCTGATCGTAGTGTCGCGTTAGCAGCATCCTGCAGTAGTGAGTACCATATACTACTACATGGATTTGATGAAAAGATAAAGATACATACGGATCCATCAATGACATGCTCATGCCCTAGTGCGCCGGGTCACCAACCGACGTGTGAGGAGCAACGGCGTTGGCCGCGAGCTCAACATGCTTTTGAACAATGACGTCCAAGGTTGCCCTGCGGGTCAAGAAGGCCAGCGACCTATCGTCCTCCTCTAGCACGTAGTAGTCCTCGTGGATGATTTGCACATAGACATGGGTGATTATGTCGATGGTCTCTTGCTGCGCCAGGCGCTGCGCGGCGAGCGCGACCTCGAGGTGGACATTCTCCGGCGCGACGGCGTGCAGTCGCAGGGCCACCGGTTCATCGAAGAGGTTGTCACCATAGAGGCCGTTCAGGGTGGCAGGCATCGTAGAGCCTGGGCGCGTGGGCTGGAGGCGTACGTCAAGGTCGTCCACGAGCTTCTTGACGACGGTGAACTTGTCGAGGAAGCCGACGAGGACCTTGTCGAACAAGGAGACGAAGTTGTCGTCCAAGTGGCCTCTCGCCTTGGCGGCCTCAGGCACGACTTGGACACATTCCTCGGTGCCGGGCCGCAGGCCGGCGTCGTGGACCATCTGGTACAGCCGGCTGATGCTCGCGCTCATCGCCTCAATGGGTCTAGCTTCCAGTCAACTAACCTTGTGATTGGAGTGATCACTCTTTCCCTTGGTTAGGGTGCGTAGGATTTCGTAGATTGGACTGCCGGGGAGCCTTTATAGGAGAAGTGCAGACTGCGTTGCATTCACATGTATGTTGGCCATCTACTCCTCGTCCCTCTACTACACCTGCCTTTGGCTGTATGACAAGTGGGCCAGCCACCTGTTGGGCCCACGTGTCATTCACCCAAACGCAGGTGCAGTAATTCAATGAAGCTGCGTCCCCCTCCGTGCCGGTGCAGTATAGTCATGTCACCGGACCTCTAGTTGGGACCAAACGAGAGAACTTTGATGTTTACTGGTTTATTGGTCCCCTTTGCATTTTGCGCCAAGTTTTGACCTTTGATTTAACTAATAAAATGTTAATGCATGTAACCAAAAATGTTGTGTAAGTCACCTTACGAAAACCAAATAATCCCAAAACACTTAGGCACGATGCATTAACTCCCTCCTCATTTATTATTTCGTGACATATCAACCAATGAGAGATGTGGGCCGTGCATGCTTTCAATGACTTGAGACTACCAAACATGACATGTAGTGGTTAGTTCATTGCATGTAATCCTATTAATTAGCAAAAAAGACATTCAGTTCTCTCGCTTTCCCCTTCATCTTGGTCATGGTGCACAACCTAAGAACATGGTTAATAGTATAGCCAGCTGCTGGCTATATGATGTTGCCATGTCATATGTGACACCCCAAAATTTTGACCTTGTTTTATTTATTAAAATTTTGCCAGGAAATAAAACTTTTCCATTTGTCAAGATTTACCCTTTTGTTATTTTGGATTTTTACCTCTAGTGGAAAAACCTTCAAAGAGTATTGTTGGACTTACATGCCCTCTTTATAAAACAATTCTTTAACAGTGGGTTTAACTGCAAGATTTGTTTTCTCAGAGCTTTATGCTCTCAGAAATGATTTCTTTGAATTTGGAGCCTGTTTTGCACTCCAACCATTTGATAAATGCCGTTAAAATTTCCACCAAAATTTGGGGATGTCATGTGATGTTTCCACATCACTTTTATGCAAAAATACCTTTTGGCCATTGGAGATTTTGAGCTCTACACCAACTTTTCCAATCTGGTCCAGTAGGCACTTTTCCACTACAACCCATTTAAATATTTCTTTAAAAATTCTTCCAAGTGTTTGGAGATGTCAGTGGATGCCTACAATTCAACTCTATGCAAAAACCCAGTGATGTTCTTTGAAAAATTTGAGTGAATCACCCTCTTTTGCATTCTGGTCCAATTTGGTGATTTGTACTGCAACCTTATTTTATTTTGCTCTAGTGACCCTGAGCTTTTTCCTACTTGTAGCCCTCCCTTCAAAACCCTTAAGTCCAGGAGAGTGGACTCATTGGAGGTTTTTAAGTGCATGCAATAAACCCTTTTTCTTTCTGTCCAAAACTGGAGTTTTGCAAATCTTGCACTAACAAGTTTCTGGTTTTGCCCATATGATCTTGCCTTCATCATCCACACCTAAAGAGACCCTGATCTGGAGATTTTGACCACTCCAAGAGTTGCCTAAGTGCACTTGGCATTCTGTCGAGCACTTGGTGTGCACAGTCAGTTTTGGGCATGATTCCTAGTTTGCACTGTGAACTTGCTCCAATGACCCGGCAACCTTGTCCACTGAACTCCTAGCTGTCTCTATCCTAGTCCTGTTAATTGCCAGCCCCACCCTCGCGCTCTAGACCGCCCTGGCATTTCGTCGAGCAGGTTCCGTGTGTGCTCTGGGCGCGCCCAGAGCGCACGTTTTGCACGCGCGCGCACTGAGCCGCCGCGCCGCACTGCCGCACTCGACGCGACCCGTCCCTGGCCCCTGCTCCACTGCTGAACCGCGCACTACGCTCGCTCACTCCCCACGCCACCCCTGGCGCCCTACAGCGCCGCTGGCAGAGCTCTTGGCGGCACGCCGGCGTCGGCATCGAACCTCTGACATGGACGGCGCCGCCCAAGCCACCCCAGCGCGCCAGCTGCCCCCGTGAACAGCCCGGTCTTATCCCGAAGCTCGTCGGCACGCGCTCGTCGCCGCCACGTCGCCCTGCGGCTACAGCATGGCTGTCGCCGGCGATCTTATCCCCAGCCGCCGCGGTCCAACCTCGAGCGCCTATTTAAAGGGTCCCCGAACTCGTTCAAGACCTCAGGCGACCTCAGACCCTCCCCGTAGAGCTTCCCTAGCAGTGGATTGACCGGAGAAGACCGTCTTCACCAACTCCGGCCTGTTCAGCCGCCGCCGAACTCCGGTGAAATACGTCGTAGCCAGCCACTCTCTCGCCCAACCAGCGCCACCAGTAGCTTCCCCTTGTCCTTGCGGAGCTGCCCAGCAACCCAACCTCGATCGGAGACCACTGGAGCCCAAAAACCACTTCACCACCGTAGCCCCCTCCGCCGCGGAGCTCACCAGACCGCTTCCGCCATCAACCACTAGAAACCAAATGTTGTACTCCTAGGCCACAATGGTCTTGTACTACATATTTTTGTACCTTGCTTGGAATTCTTGTATCAAGTTGGTGTCTCATCAGCTAACAGTAATCCTGGGGCTGGTGAGCACAAAGGCCATTTTCTGGGAAATTATTATCCCAAAAATCTGGTCGTGATATCATATAGAGCCATCACTTGTAGCAACTCATACAATAAGGTTAGCTATAAGGCTCGCTATAAGAGTACTACTTTTTCTCATCTTCTCCCTCTCTTTCTTCATATTTATTGTATATCGGCCTAGAAATCCGCATATAGCTAGGCTCTTGCATGAGAGCCCACTCCTCTTTTTCACTTGCTCTAAGATGACTTATACACCTAAACGGAGGGAGTAGTCTCAAGTCATTGGATGCATACGCAACCCATGTCTCGTATTGGGTGATTTCTTTTTTCGTGGCAAAAAACAGGGAACGAGGTGGGTAGTTAATGCACCACGCCTAAAAGTTTTGGGATTACTATTTGGTTTTCGTAACATGACTAATGCACCAGTATGGAGGGAGTACAATAGTAGTCTTTGATTGCAATTTTTTGTTGGTAGCTTACAAAGATGAGCGCTCGCTGAGTACAATAGTAGTCTGGTTGATGAGACTTCAGATTTGAGCCATCTACCGGAAGGAATAAAACAATACACCATGTATTTACTTACAGAGGGAGTAGTACATTTTTTATGACATGCATTACTAGATATTGCTAGTCAAATACTAAATCCAGATGGACGTGGTAGTACTACTAAATCCAGACGGTGGTGCTAGTACTAGTAGTAGTACTACCAATGTAGTAGTACTATACTACCCGTTGGTCAAATTATTACGTGCTGCTCCTCATAGTGAAGTGACAAGACCCTGTGCCAGAGATGCCACCTGAGTATAGGCGCCGTGTTCGGCAGACCATAGTCAACCTCACCGTCTGGAGTCACTATCATCATGGCTGTAGAGCTAGCCTGCTTACAACTAGCCGTGTTTGACATAATTTCCCATGCGTAGATGCCCGTGCATTGCACGAAACACCAAGATTGGGGGTGGACGGCGCCGGCAGCAGCCATCGCGCCAGATTTTTCCATGGCCTTCTAGATGTGGTGGGGAGGAGATAAGGCTGATTGTGAGAGACAAGGAGTTGTTTGTAAATAGGGAACAAGTGCGGGCATCTTTTTGCAAAACTGGAGAAGTTTGGTTTGTATGCGTCGGATGTAGATCCGACGGCTATTGGTGAAAGATGGCAGGCACAACATCATCACCAACTCAGGACCTCTTTGATTCGCAGGATTTTGAAAATGCAGGAACAGGACACGACAATATTACAAGTTTGAAACTAATATTACAAATGTTAGGAGTAATGTTGCACCTACAAAGAGGGAATTACTGGGACGTAAGAACTTTCGTTACTTTAGGTGGATGCAGCATTACATAGGATCGAAAGTATGTCTAGAGGGGGGGGGTAATTAGACTACTTGACCAAATAAAAATCTAGCCTTTTCCCAATTTTAGCTCTTGGCAGATTTTAGCAACTTATCACAAGTCAAGCAATCAACCTACACATGCAATTCTAAGAGTGTAGCAGCGGAATGTAAAACAATTGCATATGAGGATAAAGGGAGGAGTTTGAGGGAGCAAACGCAATGTTGACACGGAGATTTTTTATCCGTGCTTCCGATAGGTGGTGCTATCCTACATCCACGTTGATGGAGACTTCAACCCACGAAGGGTAACGGTTGCGCGAGTCCACGGAGGGCTCCACCCATGAAGGGTCCACGAAGAAGCAACCTTGTCTATCCCACCATGGCCGTCGCCCATGAAGGACTTGCCTCACTAGGGTAGATCTTCACGAAGTAGGCGATCTCCTTGCCCTTACAAACTCTTTGCTTCAACTCCACAATCTTGATGGAGGCTCCCAAGTGACACCTAGCCAATCTAGGAGACACCACTCTCCAAGAAGTAACAAATGGTGTGTTGATGATGAACACCTTGCTCTTGTGCTTCAAACGATAGTCTCCCCAACACTCAACTCTCTCTCATAGGATTGGATTTGGTGGAAAGAAGATTTGAGTGGAAAGCAACTTGGGGAAGGCTAGAGATCAAGATTTATGTGGTTCGAATGGAATATCTTGACCTCAACACAAGTGTAGGTGGTTCTATCTCAGAAAATATGTGTTGGAAGTGTAGGCATGTTCTGATGGCTCTCTCCACGAATGAAGAGTGGGTGGAGGGGTATTTATAGCCTCCACACAAAATCTAACCGTTACACACAAATCACCAAACTCGGTGGGACCGATTCAAAGAACTCGGTCAGACCGATTTGGTTCAGAATGTGACCGTTAGGAGTTTCGGCGGGACTGACATGTCAACTCGGTGGGACCGAAATCATTAGGGTTAGGGCATAACGTAATCTCGGTGAGACCGATTACACAAACTCGGTGAGACCGATTTTGGTAACAGACAGACAAAGAGTTGGTCAGGCAAACTCGGTGGGACCCATTCGCTCATCTCGGTTTGACCAAAACGTTACGAAAAGGAAACAGAGTGTTTGCATTGCAATCTCGATGGGACCGATCGCTCATCTCGGTTTGACCAAAACGTTATGAAGGGAAACAGAGAGTTTGCAATCCCATCTCGGTGAGACCGAGATCCCTATCGGTGAGACCGAAAAGACTAGAGTTTCTGGCAGTGGCTATGTCAACTGAACTCGGTGGCTCTGGATAGAAAGAATCAGTGGGGCTGAGTTGGACTTTTTGGTTTGGGACATATGTGGATGTCAGAAAGTAGTTGAGGGCTTTGGAGCATATCACTAAGCACTTTGAGCAAGCACCTCATTAAGCAGCACCTCATCCCTTCTTAATAGTATTGGCTTATCCTATAGACTCAATGTGATCTTGGATCACTAAAATAGAAAATGTAGAGTCTTGTTCTTTGAGCTTGAGCCAATCTTTTGTCCTTAGCATTTTGAAGGGTCCACTTTCTAATCCATGCCATGCCAATCATTGAGCTTTCCTGAAATATTTATCTTGGAATAGCATTAGCTCAATGAGCTATATGTTGTTAGGAATTACCAAAACCACCCAGGGATAGTTGCACTTTCAATCTCCCCCTTTTTGGTAATTGATGACAACATATAGATCAAAGCTTCGACAAATGATAAATAGGATTGAAAAACATCGTCTCTTTGAGAAGTATGTGATAAGCAAGAGCTCCCCCTAAATTTGTCATTATTTAAAATTTGCTTTTGAATGCAAATGCACAATCGATTAGGATCATGGGTTACTCTTCCATGTCACATACATCTTGGTGGAGCGCTCAAAATGATAGAAATTAAAGCACATGCACTCATCACCAAAACAAATGAATGATCATAAGAGGATATAAGAGATAATATGATCCAACAAGCATTAAGGGTAGCATATGATCAAACAAGTATCTCACAAGGACATAAAGTATTTCACACAAGCACACAATAAAGTTTTAACCAAAATAGGAAGAGAGAACCAAAAAGCAACACACTCTCTCTCGAAGCCTATGCTCTATACATTTTTCTCCCCCTTTGGCAACAAGTTACCAAAAAGTTCAAAAATGCATAGTGCTAAACGACTCTCAGGCTTGATCTTCGGTAGGAGGTGTTGAGAGAACTCCAAGGACGAAGGCTTCAGATGAAGTAGCTGGAGCTAGTGGAGTAGCTGCTGGAGGTGGAACTGGAGCTGTTGCTGCTGGTGCTGATGTTGTAGCTCTAGTGTCTGTCACGGGCACTGCAGCAGATCTCTGTCCTCTGGGCACTCTAGCAAAAGCATATGTGGTAGACTTACCCTTTTTCTCCTCTGCTTCCTCCTGGAGTTGCTCAACTGCAGTTTGGATCTCTGTTACCTTGATATCAAGGTCATAGAATTTCTGCTCAATGATCCTCTCCAGACTCTACTGGTTCTTGGTCAGGGTGGCCAAGCCCTTTTCAATCCTCAGGGTGGATTGGATCAGATATCCAAGCTGTTCTTGCTTGCTCTTCAAGAATACCTGAGATGCCTCTTCTACAGTTGGCATCTTTGCAGCTTTCTCAGCTTTAGCCTTCTCTCTCTTCTCATGTGCTTGAGCTGAAGATGGTTCATTCTCATTCATCACCACTGTGTTGTCTTCAAATTCAGGGTAGATGGGCAGGTGCTCCTTATCCAAAATGTATTTGCCTTTTCCCATCTTTGAGTTGATGAGCTCCTGAATTTGTGGGGCATACCCACAGCTTCTCTTCTAATCAGCTGCTATCCTCTTGATTGTTTCCACAATCAGGCTCATGACTTTGAATTTTTGAGGGACATCAAATATGTGCAGCACGTTGACGGCATGTCCTCTGATCATCTTTTGATCACCTGACTTGGGTAGCAGTGTGTGCCTTAAGATCCAGTTGATAGTTGGCAGACCAGACAACAGGTAGTGAACAGATCCAAACTTATGTGTATCCAAAGAAGCATCTGGGATCTCTTTGTACATGTTGGCCATAGTGTTGTGGTCTTTCTTCTTCTCTGCATAAATATCCAAGTCATCCTCATGTTCCTCAGGAGCATTGATAAGCTTGGCCCATTCCTCAAATGTAGACTGGTACCTAGTACCTTCAGACATCCATACTATACTTCCATTTGGATAGAAGTGGGCAGTGGAGTAAATCTGCATTATGAGCTCATCATTCCACTTGGTGAGCTTCTGGGCAACAAAAGTGCCCAGTCCACATGCCTTGAAGCTATCAAGCACACCAGGGAAGTGATCCTCATTCTCCTTGATGAACTCCCAGTCAACCCATCTCATGTCACACACAATGAGCTTCTTATCAAGCAGAACTGTCTCATAGAAGTCCTGTTGTTCCTTCGTGTGAAACTTGTAGTCCACAACAGTTCTTCTCCTGATAGCATATGGATCAGACTGTCTCCATAGTATTAATCCCGCATCCTTCCTGATTTTCACGTTCTCTGCAATAGGGTGTGCATCAGTGTGGTCAGGGATCTTGGGTTTCAGCTTCCTCAATACAACAGAGTCATCTTCTTCTTCTTCTTCAGCAGCTTGAGGCACTGGGGCCTTGTTCTTCTCTTCAGCAGGGATGTTTCTAGTGCTTCTCTTGGGTTTAGGCTTTGGAGCTGGAGCAGCAGCCTTGGGAGCAGATTTGGGCTTAGATGGAACAGCCCCTGATCTGATTGCATCTCCCATAAGCTTTTGAGCTTTGGGTGCTGGTGCAGCATCCTCTTCCTCTTTTTCTTCAGAATCTTTCCTCATTGAGGGCTTCCCAAGAACTATGGCAGTAGTGGTTCTGGCCCTCTTCTTCTTCTTATCCTCACCAGCTGCTTCTTCTTTAGATTCAATGGTGAGCTTCATAGTTTCACCTGTGGCAACTTTTCTTGGCTTAGACATGGGCTGTCTTCTTGCTGGCATCTTTGTTTTCAGTCCAGGCTTTGTTGCAGCAGCTGTGCCATACTCTTTCTTCAGCACCTTTTTCTTTGAAGTGGATTCATCTTCAACAGCCACATAGTCTTCATCCTCTTAATCAGAAGTCCTCTTCTTCCTTGTCCTGGTGGCAGCCTTTGGCAAGTTGCTGGGAGTGGTCCTGCTGCCTTAATCATAACTGCTAGAGGGATCCGAACCCTCACTCATATGCACCTGTTGCTCAGACCTGTTCTGACTGTCACTTTGATCAGACATCTCTGCAAACACTCTGACAGCAGACCCTGTGAATAGGTTATAGATGATGTAGAGTAGATGAGCATCACAAAGTACAGGAGTTTTGCAAAACAAATGACTTAAAAACGTAGTTTTAGTTCTTCACAGAAAGCATTTCGGATCTACCGATTTGTAAACTCGATGATACCGAAGCAGCTTTTGGAACCTAAACTAGTGAACTCGGTCAGACTGAGTCACAGTTCGGTGGTACCGAGACTGCTAGGGTTTCACAAAGAATCGAACTCGGTCACACCGATTTGCAATTTTCGGTCAGACCGAAAACGCATGTGCTCTGGCCTAAGCCAAATCGGTGAGACCGATTTCTACAACTCGGTCGGTCCGAGATGAATTCGGCGGAGACCTAACCCTAAATTTTCAAATCAAAACTAATCTACGGGACGATTTCGCTGGACATGATGATTTCAATCGTGGCAAGAATCATGGCAAAGCAATGTGCTAGGAATCAGAGTTAAGGATAAGCACACAGATCAAGTTCGTACCCTAGTTTGGCGGCGAACTTGCTACAGCGGCAACGACAGGGTAGATTGCCGTTGACAGTGGCGGAGACCAGCAGCGGGAGGTCGCTGGCGACGAGAGGACGATCCAGAGACCCGAGGAGGCAGAGCAGGTTACGCACGGGCGAGGAAGTTCGGAAAAATTTCCAAATTTTGGCTCGTCAGTACATATAACCTGACCCTGTCGGTGTGACTGAGTGGAACAACTCGGTGGCACCGAGATGCAAAACTGCAAGCAGTTACTGCAAGTCGGTGTGACCGAAAGGTTCTAATCGGTTGCACCGAGATTGAAAACCCTAGATCAACTTAGTGACTCGGTAGGACCGAAAGGGATGAATTGGTCAGACCGAGATGCACAAAGAGGTTTAGGAGGTTTAAGTCTATGAAGAATCGGGAACTCCGAGTGCTCCTCACACAGAGTGGTTCGAATCAGACTTGATCAAACTTTTTGATGTAGCAAGAATAGAGTTTGAGACGAGGAAAGCATAGATAGCTAGAGGGAGTTCTTAGGAATGCTTGTCCATCCATTTGGCAAAAGAGAAAGAGCCAAACAAGCAAAACAACAAATGGATGTTCTCGAATGAGTAAAATATGCATTCAACATGCTCACACAATTAAAATGGCAAATAAAATATGTGACAAAGCATGCACAAACCCTCTAGCATCTATCAAGCAATTTGGCGATGACTAGGTCATCTATATATGAGTATATTGACTTAGGAGTCAAATGAGAACATTTGATCATAGGTCATACTCATCGTTTAAGCACAAGTGGGGTTACCACTTTTACATAAAGCATTGTTGTGTTCACATCATTAGAGTTGCTTTAGCTCAATTGATTAGAGTAAAGCTCCCCCTAGATGTGATATCCCCCCCTAAGAGGGATGAACTAACCTTGGGTTTTGTCGATGATGACTTCATGTAGGTGTTGAAGATGTAGATGCTCAATGTTGATGTAGATCATTCGGAGCAATCCTTTGGAGTGAGTTGCACTTTCAATACCTACACGGGTTAGTCCCACAAGGAACAAACAAGGATATCCATAGACATAGAGTGATGCATACACAAGATGATGTCCATGAAAGCATTAGGTTACCTTGTCCCTTGTCTTACCAACAAGAGGGTTTGTGACTCCTTGAACTAGTGCGAGATATGGAAATTGTTTGCACTTGTCCTCGCCAAAATGATGAGATTGAAGTATGTTGGCGGAGTCACCCTCAAGAACTCTCTAGTTCTTCTTCTGGATCCACACCATCTTGATGGGAATCCTTGGAGTTGTAGTTGTATTTGATGAAGTAGAACTTGACGTAGTCTTGGGAACCCACTTGACCAAGGCCTTAGGTGCTTCTTCAAATGCATCAATTTCCTCTTGAAGCTTGTCCTTGCCTTTTTGCTTGTGGTCTTGTGGTGGAAGATCATCTTGAGCTTGTGTCCCTTTGAAAGAAGTAGGATCATACTTCTCTTGTTGAGGAACAAACTTCGTCTTGGGGTATTGATCTTCTTCCCACTCAAGTCCATTGGAATTGAACTTTCGTTCAAAACCAACACCTTGATTCTTCCGGTGTCTTCCTTGCTTGCGTACAATTTCCTCAAATTGCTTACTTTCGGCAAGGCTCTTGTAAACACCTTTCTCTATAATTCCCTTCAATAAGCTATTTTCTTGCTCAAGTGTAACTTGGCTAAGAGAATCATTAGTGGAATCAAGAGAACTACTAGAAGCAACAACATTGGATTTAGCATGATTGTTGTTACTACTAGATGAAGCATCTTTCTTGTTCTTGTTACTAGATTTAACTTGTGGCATGTAAGTATACAAGAGTAAACGCTTGGCAATGTAAGAAGAACTTTTCTTGCGAAGATCATCATTCATTGCCTTTAAAAACTCATGTTCTTGCTCAAGGTTGAGCTTTTCAAAGCGTAGCTTATCATGAGTCTTTAAAAGTTCTCGATGATCTTCCAAGGTAGTTTCATGAGCTAACTTAAGAGTGTTTAGTTCTTTAGTTAGACGCTCAATCTCCTTCTTATCATCGTCATTCGTTTTATCTTGATTAGCATGATTAATTGAAGTTTCATCATAGTTTTCATCACTAGTGTTGTCAACAAGCAAATCATCATCACCTAGCAAATCATCTTCATCACTATTGAAATCAACATACTCGGGATGTGTTACCTTTGGACCCTTGGCCATGAAGCATCTTCCATTTCCTACATTTGGTGAGTCAAATATGTCATAGGAGTTGGTTGACACAAGTGCTAGACCGGCAACACCTTCATCTTGAGTATATTCGGAGTCGGAGTGATAACTTCTTTTGGAGTGATCGTCGGAGTCGGAGCCGGATACCCATTCACCAACATGAGCTTCATGTCTTCTTTTTGTGTAGCTCCTTGATGTCTTATCCTTCCTTTCCGAATCCTTGCTTCTCCGAGAGGATCTTCGTTCATAACGATCATCTCTACTCCTTCTTTCTCTTGATGGTGATTCTTCTCTTCTTGGGCTAGTAGACAGCACAAGGATCGTTTACCCAGGTACGGGCCGCGAGGATGCGTAAAACCCTAGTCCTGCTTTGGTGGGTCTTTTTCAGAGAGTTCTCGAGCTCTCCAACTAGCTGTGGTCAGTGCGTGGTTCGAAAGAGCCGAATCCTTCTCCAGTATGCCATGGGCCTCTTTTTATAGTCGGAAGGGGCCGCCACAGTGGCACACAGGAGGTGGAAAGGCGTATAGTGCCCTAAGCTTATCACTCGTATTACAGGACAAGACGCATTTAATGCGTAGCTTAGGTGTCCCCTTGCTTTATTGGGGACGGGGGCGAGGCCCGTCCCGTCCGTCGCCGCTCCTCCTCGCTTTGACACGCGCCCTGGCCAGTGAGGCGCGTGGTGCCATGTAGGCAGGCAGGCAGCTGAGGTGGCGCAGTGGCGGAGCCTTCACGAAGATCTGCATGCCGCCACGCAGGCGCTCGATGAGTTGGCCTGGGAGCTGCATGTTGCCACGCAGGTGCCCGCCCAGCTGGTTGGGCTGGCAGCTGCATGTGAACGGCGGTGGAAGCTTGGTTGGCGTGGGCCTGGTGGTGACCTTGCTGGCGTCCTTGGTGAGGGCCTTGCCGGGTGGCCTGGCAAGGGTCTTGCCGTGTGGCCCGGCAAGGGTCTTGCCATGGCGCGCTGTCGTCCCCGGCAAGGGCCTTGCCAGGGGTCTGGTGGCCTTCCTCGGCAAGGATCTTGCCGAGGATCGTCGTCTTCTAATCCTCATCTGATCTTGAATATGTCTTCACAAAGATCTGCATGCCACCACGGAGGTGCCTCCCGAGCCCTGGCCCAATGTGATGTTGCAGACCGTGGGCTCAAGTTGGCCCGCTCTGTTGGTGCGGGGCGAGCTGTCCCGGCAAGGATCTTGCCGGGGCTGCTGAGGCTGCCCCGGCAAGGGTCTTGCCGGGGGAACCTGCTTCGTCCCTCTGCTCTTTGTGGTCTTGGCCTTGGCGTTGCTCTTATTATCTTGGGCTTTGGTCTTACCTTGGCTCACCTCCCCTGTTCTGCTTGGCGTGACCGTAGGCGCGGTTCAGACTGCCCGTGCATAGGTATAGGGGTACAAAAACGCACCCCTTTTTTTGTACACCGACACTTCTACTTCTTCTTTTGGGAGAATCTTCTCTTCTTTTGTAGGGGGGCGTACACTCATTGGAGTAGTGTCCGGGTCTTCCACAATTGTAGCAATTACGCTCACGACTAGAAGATCTTTTGTCATTGTAGGACCTTGACTTGGAACTTCTTTGTTTGCTTCTACTCTTGTAGAACTTGTTGAAGTTCTTTACCATTATGCTCAATTCTTCATTGAAGGTTTGTTTCTCACTCGATGATGTGGGAGCATCACACGCGGTTTTGTAGGCACCACTTGACTTGTTGTGAAGCTCTTCCTTATCCTTGAGTGACATCTCATGAGCAACAATTCTTCCAATGACTTCCGTTGGCTTGAGATCTTTGTAATTGGGCATCATTTGGATCAATGTGCACACGGTATCAAATTTTCCATCCAAGGCTCTTAGGATCTTCTTGATGATGAATTTGTCGATCATCTCTTCACTTCCTAAGCCGGCAATCTCATTTGTGATGAGAGCAAGCCTAGAGTACATTTCAGCGACACCTTCACCATCCTTCATTTTGAACTTGTCAAGTTGACTTTGAAGCACATCCAATTTGGATTCCTTGACGGAGTCGGTACCTTCGTGCATATCAATCAAAGTATCCCAAATTTCCTTTGCATTCTCAAGACGGCTGATTTTGTTGAATTCTTCAGGGCACAATCCATTGAAGAGAATATCACAAGCTTGATCATTGTATTGTAGCATCTTCAACTCTTCCGCGGTAGCTTCACGGTTTGGCTCTTTCCCATGAAAGAATTCACCTTGCAAACCAATACACACAATAGCCCAAACGGCGGGGTTATGTCCAAGAATATGCATTTTCATCTTATGCATCCAACTAGCAAAATTTGTACCATCAAAGTAAGGACCTCTACGGTGGTAATTTCCCTTGCTAGATGCCATACTCTCCTAGGTTGTGAAACCAAGGCTATGACCACCAAAAGCTATGGAAAGCAAAGAAACTGGAGACCAAAGCTCTGATACCACTTGTAGGATCGAAAGTATGTCTAGAGGGGGGTAATTAGACTACCTGACCAAATAAAAATCTAGCCTTTTCCCAATTTTTGCTCTTGGCAGATTTTAGCAACTTATCACAAGTCAAGCAATCAACCTACACATGCAATTCTAAGAGTATAGCAGTGGAATGTAAAACAATTGCATATGAGGATAAAGGGAGGAGTTTGAGGGAGCAAACGCAATGTTGACATGGAGATTTTTTATCCGTGGTTCCGATAGGTGGTGCTATCGTACATCCACGTTGATGGAGATTTCAACCCACGAAGGGTAACGGTTGGGCGAGTCCACGGAGGGCTCCACCCACGAAGGTTCCACGAAGAAGCAACCTTGTCTATCCCACCATGGCCTTCGCCCACGAAGGACTTGCCTCACTAGGGTAGATCTTCACGAAGTAGGCGATCTCCTTGCCCTTACAAATTCCTTGGTTCAACTCCACAATCTTGACGGAGGCTCCCAAGTGACACCTAGCCAATCTAGGAGACACCACTCTCCAAGAAGTAACAAATGGCGTGTTGATGATGAACTCCTTGCTCTTGTGATTCAAATGATAATCTCCCCAACACTCAACTCTCTCTCGTAGTATTGGATTTGGTGGAAAGAAGATTTGAGTGGGAAGCAACTTGGGGAAGGCTAGAGATCAATATTTATGTGGTTGGAATGGAATATCTTAACCTCAACACAAGTGTAGGTGGTTCTATCTCAGAAAATATGTGTTGGAAGTGTAGGCATGTTCTGATGGCTCTCTCCACGAATGAAGAGTGGGTGGATGGGTATTTATAGCCTCCACACAAAATCTAACCATTACACACAAATCACCAAACTCGGTGGGACCGATTCAAAGAACTCGGTAAGACCGATTTGGTTCATAATGTGACCGTTAGGAGTTTCGGTGGGACTGACATGTCAACTCGGTGGGACCGATATCATTAGGGTTAGGGCATAACGTAATCTCGGTGAGACTGATTACACAAACTCGGTGAGACCGATTTTGGTAACAGACAGACAGAGAGTTGGTCAGGCAAACTCGGTGGGACCGATTCGCTCATCTCGGTTTGACCGAAACGTTACGAAAAGGAAATAGAGTGTTTGCATTGCAATCTCGATGGTACCGATCTCTCATCTCGGTTTGACCGAAACGTTACGAAGGGAAACAGAGAGTTTGCAATCCCATCTCAGTGAGACCGAGATCCCTATCGGTGAGACCCAAAAGACTAGGGTTTCTGGCAGTGGCTATGTCAACTGAACTCGCTGGCTCTGGATAGAAAGAATCGGTGGGGCCGAGTTGGACTTTTTGGTTTGGGACATATGTGGATGTCAGAAAGTAGTTGAGGGCTTTGGAGCATATCACTAAGCACTTTGAGCAAGCACCTCATTATGCAACACCTCATCCCTTCTTAATAGTATTGGCTTTTCCTATAGACTCAATGTGATCTTGGATCACTACATTAGAAAATGTAGAGTCTTGTGCTTTGAGCTTGAGCCAATCTTTTGTCCTTAGCATTTTGAAGGGTCCACTTTCTAATCCATGACATGCCAATCATTGAGCTTTCCTGAAATATTTATCTTGGAATAGCATTAGCTCAATGAGATATATGTTGTTAGGAATTACCAAAACAACCCAGGGATAGTTGCACTTTCACATTATCGTACAATCTAAAATCCACCGCCCTGACAAGTCACTAATGGGAAAATAAATTTTCGAGTCTCTGGCCACTTGATGTTTCAAAAACACATTCAACTTCTTCGGAGACTTTGTCATTTAGGCTTAGATGCTTGCGGTGATCAGCACGCCATTCATTGTTGTGCCAGAGAACGCCAAACCTCATTACCTTGAGCACACTTGCCTCCAGAACAAAGAACCTGGCCATTTAATCTCAGATGTGTTGCCTCGGTAGTCGATCAAATCAATTTCTGTAAGATGGAGATCAAGGCATTCGATGAGATTGTTATAGTGCAACACATTTTTCACTTTTAGGTCTTTTTTTATCTGCAAAAGAAGAGAACATATTAGAGCAGCTGGCTGTATAAGATTGTCGTGTCATCAAGAGGTACCAATATCATTCGCTCATACGATAGGGTTGGCTGGCTAGTGATATTTGCTCACTCTCTCTCTCTCTCTCTCTCTTTCTCTCTCTCTCTCTTTCTCTTTCCTCTCATTTACCTAGGAGCACGTGAAGAGCTTGGGCAGTTGTTGCCTTCCACTATGTGGTCGATGCCATATTTCTCAAAAGTATGCCACATAATACGCATCGATGTCAAGTCAAAAAAAATTGCCACCGCACTCGCGATGTGAGAGAGTTGGCACCGCTGTGCACACAGACCCACATGTATAAACAAATCAATCAAACCAACTACACCAGCCTCTCACTCTCCCAAACAAGTATTTTTTATTGCCTCAGTCCTCTCTCTCTCCCACGCAAGTGTTTTTTCATTGCGTGAGTTAATTTGGCACCGGAGCAAAGTAGGTGATCCAAATGCATCACAAGTGAATTTGGCACATAGTGTTTTGGCCTACATAGTGGAGGGCCATTATAGCCCACTTTTGTAGTACCTCGTATTTAGTGTAAAATTTTGACCATAGATTTACCTAAGAAAATGCCAATGCATGCCACCAAAAATTATACCATTTGAAATTATGTCCAAATACGAATCCAACGATATAATTGTTAGTGACTTGCATTAACATTTTGTCAGTTAAATCTATGGTCAAACTTTGATACTACAAAATAGGAAGAGTAAACCAGGACGGAGGTAGTACTTGCTCTTAGGGTAACCATAGAGTTACTAGTCTAAGTTACTTTCCGCTATGACTAGCCCAGGCTACTATATTAGTACAACAACAAAACGATGCAGGTGATCAACTGAGAAAAAATACTAAAAACATTTCTTTCGGTGCAGTGCGTAGATGGAGTTTTGAACACTACACTTGTCATCGTAATTTGGGAAAATTATGAAAAAATTAGCTATGTTGTGATTCCCGTTTACTAATAGGAAAGAAGTTTCACCTCGATGAGTAGCTTCTCCGTGCACGGAAAGAATGTAAGGAATCCAACAACTTGATCCAGATTGGGGTCGATAGATTTTATTGCCAAGATCTTCACTGTGCGCATAGACTGGGTCAAGCTTGTGGGAATCATTTTCTAGAAGACGGTCATAAATATATCAAGAAGAAATTTAAAAATGTGAATTTCAAGAAGACGGTGAAGAAGATGAGTGATGTACCTAAACGATTACGAATCCAATAAAGAGTTCGGAGAATTTGGCACACGAGTACACCAACGCTATCAATTTCGGCGCGTCAATGACCCTGATTTTTGTTGGACCTTCTAGATCAGATACAAGCAATCTCTCAAGGAAAGGCACATTCTCAATGACCATAACGTGGAACAGCTGGAGTGATCTCTTTCCAATTGATGTCTTCTTGCGGGGCCAGCAAGACACATAAATCCATCGGAGATTCGTCGAGGCAATGTGGAGGCTAATGAACCCGTGGATCTGCTCAAGACGAAGGTACTTGAGAGTAGTACAGCTATGGAGCAGGTGCTCCATAGCCTTCTTCGAGATGACAACGTCAAAGAGGTCGAGATGCTTGAGTTGAGGGAGAAAAAGGGCAGGCGCGGCATTAATCTGGGGAAGATAGCAGGAGCTGAAGCTGGCGCGGCGCAGCATTGGTGTGAGGCGGAGCGCGGACGGCGGCAGATAACGACGTCGTCCAGCTTCAAAGCTGAGCTCCTCGAGCTAATCTAGGGCAGGGGATAAGAACCACTCGTCGAACTTGGCTTGGACCTTGCAGTTGGTACTGAACATGTGGATGTCAAGGCATCTGGCTGGCCCAGGGTGCGATGAAAGGATCTTGGAGACCGCGGCCATGCGTTTGCAATCTCCGTCGCAGAGGCAGCTGTCGACAGTGAGGTTTAGGGGAACGCGGCGCCAGAGGGGGCCCCACCGTCGGGAGAGCAGGGCTGTCCGCACGACAGATTTGGTGGGGAGGAGGCCGATGCTGACGAGCAGCATGTCGTCGGGAGGCTGCTGATGAAGTCCAGGCTCGCTGGATGCGGTTTTGGCTCGAGCCACCTCCGCTTGTTGGCTGCCTCACCGTCCATCTCAACCGGCGGCGACGCCGGTGTACACGTGTGCTGGTATGTGTTGTGTGCTGGCCTGCTCGTTGTGTGCGAGTGCGTCCTTCTATGCATGCCGCCGCGCAATGGTGAATTGTGCGCGAGTGCGTCCTTCACGCGGAAGAATTGTGTCCTCAATGCGCCCTCAATTTACTAGCGTGCGAGGTGCTACCCCGAGTGGTTTCAATTTTGTTTACTTCACCGCGTGTTAGATGGGCCTCTAGTTTACTTATTTTCACCCACTGCCACATGGGCCAGCACACGAAGATAGAGAACACGAGCTGACAAGGCAGCATGTGGACTGGTTGACTGGTCAACTAAACAATATACGGAGCTATACGCTGACACAGTGAGCGTATAATCCGTCGGTATAGAGAGTTCAAGTGAGAGGGGAGGCCCGTGAGGGATAGCAGAGAGAGAAAGAGCTACTCCCTCCGTTCGATAATGTCGTGCCAACATTTTTTTGTCAAACTTTTGAAACTTTGACCAAAGAAATTACTTATGTCTACAATACCAAAGAAAAATGATAGTATGAAGTATGTACATGTTGTGATGAATCTAATGATCGTTCCAGATGTAAATGTTTTTCTCCACATATACCTGATCTAACTTTTCTGAGGTTTGACTTTTCAAAACATCCATATGCTTATGGACATGAGAGAGTACCTAACTAGAGAGAGTGTGTGTGAAATAGAAAGAGCGACTGAAAAAAGTGTGTGTGCGTGTGTGAAAGAGACATGGACAACACACGATAAAAGTAGAGAAAAAGCTTGTGTGTCTTATGCAAACATATCACACATGCATCTTCGACAGCGGAAGCAAGGTGAGGAGATAGCGTGTGGTTGTTTTCAACCGAGAGAGAAAGACCCCTAGCACGTGGCCAAGAGGGGTCTGACAAACAAGGGAGAGAGGTCGAGAGAGACGTACGGAGAAAATGCAGACATGGGGAGGAGAGAGTGTATGTTTGTCATAGAGAGATCCCATGGAGATCGTGATGGGACTACATGGGTGGGAGATCGAGTAACAAGGTGTGTGCGCAATAGAAGATACCCCGAGAGATATCGAGATAGATGTATGGATGGAAGGAGACAATACGTGTGGTCCTGATGGCTAGTGAGAGATAATCATACTTAGGGGGGGAGTGTGTGCGCCTATGATGGAGTGAGGGATTATGGTACTTAGGGGGGGTGCATGTCACATAGAGAGAGAACAAGGGAGGAGAGTGTTAGATGGGTCTATGTAGCGTGAGCAAGACATGTGTATGTGTGAACCAGGGAGATATAAAGTTTGAGAGAGATAGAGGAGCCCCGATAAGGCTGAGTGGTGCGTCAGATAGCTGAGAGGGGGAAAGAGATATTCCATCCGCTCGATAATGCAGTGCATGTAAATTTTTTAGATGTCAAACTTTGGAAACTTTGACCAGGTTGACGCAAATGTTATTTATATCTACAATACCAAAGATACATTATACGAAACTACATCTCATGATGAATCTAATGTTATATGTTCGCCGTTCTAGATGTAAATGTTTTTCTCCACGTACATGGTCAAACTTTGTGATGTTTGACTTCTCAATAAATCTATATGCTATGGACCGAAGAGAGTGCCTAAGTCGAGAGAGATCAAGTGCGTGTGGAGGAGAATGAGTGAGTGTGCAAAAAGAGTATGTGTGTGAAAGAGAAAAGACAACAACGATAAATTAGAGAGAGTGTGTGTTTTCGTTTCTTATGCAAACATATCACACATGCATCTCCGAGATAGAAAAGCGAGGTGAGGAGATACATGAAGATAGCTAGTGCGTGATTGTTTGCAATGGAGAGAGACACCCCTATAGCACATGTCCAATAGAGGTCTGGCCAACAAGGAACAAAGGTCGAGAGGGACGCATGGGGAGGGAGAGAGGGTGTGTTTGTGATAGAGAGATCCCCTCAAGACCGTGAGGGGACTATATGGGTAGGAGATCGAGGGAGGTGCGTGCGCGATAGAAAGATGCCCCAAGAGAAATCAAGATAGACCATGCACATGTTTGTGATGGAGACTAAGATTAGCTAGTCATTTACATATAGGGGGGCTACGTGTGCCTACAATATAGTGAGAGACCATCATACTTGGCTAGGCATGAGATTGTGTGTGTGTGTATGTGAGATGGAGAGAGAACGGGGGAGAGAGATAGCGTTTTAGATGGGTCTATCGAATGCGAGTGAGATATGCATGTGTATGTGTGACCTGCAGGGAGATGGAGAGTTTGAGAGAGAGAGAGAGGGAAGAGCTCCAAGACGACAGAGTGGTGCGTGAGAGAGTTACGGGCAACGAGCCAAGGAATTTGTGTGCGTACGATGAGTGCACCCAAGATATTTAGCTTGGACTAGAGAATCATACATAGTGTGCGAGAGAGACCTATAGATGGAGTATATATGCATGCGAAATAGAAAGACCCCCCCACACACACACAAAGAGAGAGAGAGAGAGAGAGAGAGAGAGATGGAGAGAGAGGAGAGGGATCAACAAGGTTTGTGTGTTGGATGCGTGCGACAGAATTGAAGATTGTCGGCGATAGAGAGAGAGAGAGAGAGCAGGAGTCCGGGAGAGTGGGAGGTTGCGTTTTATGCATCAAAGACTGATATAAACCATGTTTCGATATAAACTCGCATTCAAATAATTAAATTGGAGAACATGTTGTCTGCAATCCACACATGAACGGAGATATGCGTATATCAAACAAGTTCATTAATTTGACTTTCAACATGTTCATGGAGTACTATAATACTGTACAACATGCTACTCGATTGAGGTGTTCAATTTTGTATTTAGTTCACTATTTTGACCTAGTGAACGAGCTATATCATTGAATCGAGATATTTCATTTTGGGTTTGATTCCTGTTTTTGAGTGGGTCAACTAGCTATTTGTCATATAGTAAATCATTAGCAACGAGCATGTAAGAACACATTACTCCTGAGCATCATCTCTCCATCTAAAAAAGAAGGGGTAAGCTAATATTTCAAAATTTGATCCGAATCGACTTGGTAAGGTAGACGTGGATGCTCGTTCTCCAAAAATTTGAACGAACCGTTAAACACCCTCTGCTCAGTGGAATTCGCTCGACCAAATAAATGGGAGACGCGAAATTACCGGCCTATGTAGGACACACATCAATTGGCCCATTGTACATCGAGGGTAGGTTCGTAACTTCATCCAAGCGCGCCTTCTCCTCAGCCAAAATGACATGTGCGGAATAATTCATAAACCATGGTTGGCAAAACACCTTCTCCTTGACCGAAATAGCTCGCGCCCACTATTTCAAAACACGCTCTCCTCGCCTGAAAGCGCTCGCGCCCACTATATTTCAAAACACACCCTCCTCGCCTGTAATCGCTCGCGCCCACTATATTTCAAAACATGCCCCCTCGCCCACTATTTGGGAGAAGCAAAGTTACTCTACTATCCCTGACCCTCATTACACAGACCCAAGCCGAGAAGCCTAAAGGCAAGGGTAGAACTGTAACTCCCCCCCACGTTTCAGACAAATGCGTCCATAAGACATCGTTCCCCCTCTCAATTCCCCATTCATACCTCGTGGGCGCCAAATCACCTTCTCCTCGGAAGCTCCCTTCTCCTGAGCCGCCAAACCTCAACCCCTCCTCCATGGCGCCCCCTCCGCACCAAATTCACAGCCGCCTTCCTCTCTATTCCCGAAGACGCTGTCCATTTGCCGTCGTGCACTGGGCAGTGTGCCTCTTACTCCATGCTGCCGGAGCTGCCTCGACGACGGCCGCGTGAACTGTACCAGAGCCGATTCACCCCCGCCGTTGTTCACGGCGCCAGAGCGGCTCCAACTTTGGATCCGTCCAGAGCCTCGGCGCTGCTTCCCCGTAGCCGTCGACCATCGCGACATCTCTGCTTCCCAGCCGCTGGTAGCCACCGCAACCACACCAGCCTCACCGACTCGGCAGCTGGAGTTGCCTACTTCACCGGGCTGCCAGATAGGTCGCACCCTCATCTCAAATCACTTTATTTAGGAGTCAGTTGTCTGAATTTTTATTCTGGGCTAATCGATTCCCAATGGGAAGCAGCACCCCTCGAGCCGGCGGAGCTCCTAGGCTGCCGGTTGGCTGGTGTCTAACGTAAGGGTGCGGGGGCGCAAGTTCGCTGCGGAAGCAGCGCTTAGAGGGCTATCTTAGAGTTGTGTGGGTTGAAGGTACTGCCGCCGCCAGATATGAATGACAGCGAGTCTTTGTGGATTGGCCTGATAACCCACAAGTATAGGGGATCAATTGTAGCCTCTTTCGATAAGTAAGAGTGTCGAACCCAAAGAGGAGCTAAAGGTAGAACAAATATTCCCTCAAGTTCTATCGACCACCGATACAACTCTACGCACGCTTAACGTTCGCTTTACCTAAAACAAGTATGAAACTAGAAGTACTTTGTAGGTGTTGTTGGATAGGTTTGTAAGAATATAAAGAACACGTAAATAAAATTTAGGGGCTGTTTAGATAAAGACACAATAAAGTTAGTATAGTGAGTGTGGAAAAGTGGTGGTAGGATTTGCGAAATTGTCCCTAAGCAATTGACTACTTTACTAGACCGATAGCAAGTTTTATGTGGGAGAGGCCACTGCTAGCATGTCATCCCTGACTTGGAATTCTATGCACTTATGATTGGAACTATTAGAAACCATCCACAACTACTAACGTTCATTAAGGTAAACCCCAACCATAGCATTAAGATATATTGGTCCCCCTTCAATCCCGTATCCATCAATTTCTATGCTAGGTTAAAGCTTCTGTCACTCTTGCCCTCCAATACATAGTCCTATCAACATACAACTAACCCTATGGTGTGATCCACGCGCGCGCTCATATGATGGGCACCAAAGGACAGCAACATAACCACAAGCAAATTAAACCAATCATAGCAATTCACCAATTACCGATAGGACAACGAAAATCTACTCAGACATCATAGGATGGCAACACATCATTGGATAATAATATGAAGCATAAAGCACCATGTTCAAGTAGAGGGTACATCGGGTTGCGGGAGAGTGGACCGCTATAGATAGATGGGGGAAGGTGATGAAGATGTTGGTGAAGATGTCGGAGGTGTTGGTGTAGATTGCGGTGACGATGATGGCCCCGCCGGCGTTCCGGCGCCACCGGAAGAGAGGGGGAGAGGGCCCCCCTTCTTCTTCTTCTTCTTCTTCTTCCTTGACCTTCTCCCTAGATGGGAGAGGGTTTCCCCTCTGGTCCTTGGCTTCCATGGCGTGGGAGGGGCGAGAGCCCCTCCGAGATTGGACCTGTCTCTCTGTTTCTGCGTTTCCCGATTCTGCCCTTTCACCGTTTCTTATATTCCTGGAGATCCATAACTCCGATTGGGCTGAAATTTGGACAAGATTTTTAACCGGATATTGGCTTTCTTGCGGCGAAAGAAGGGCACCAAGCACCTTACAGAGTGGCCACAAGGTCCCAGGGCGCGCCCCTCACCCTCATGGGCCCCTCGGGCATCGTCTCGCATTGATTTCACTTCCCAAAATTCACATATATTCCAAAAAAAATCTCCGTCAGTTTTTATCCCGTTTGGACTCCGTTTGATATGGATTTTCTGCGAAATAAAAACATGCAACAAACAGGAACTGGCACTGGGCACTGGATCAATATGTTAGTCCCAAAAATAGTATAAAAAGTTTCCAAATGTATGTAAAAGTTGTAGAATATTGGCATGGAACAATCAAAAATTATAGATACGACGGAGACGTATCAGCATCCCCAAGCTTAATTCCTACTCGTCCTCGAGTAGGTAAATGATAAAAAAGATAATTTTTGATGTGGAATGCTACCTTGCATAATCTTGATCACATAATCTAGTCATGGCATGAATATTAAGACACGAGCGATTCAAGGCAATAGTCTATCATTTGACATTAAGATAATAATACTTCAAGCATACTAACCAAGCAATTATGTCCTCTCAAAGTAAAATAGCCAAAGAAAGCTCATCCCTACAAAATCATATTGTTTGGCCATGCTTCATTTTCGTCACACAAAATGCTCTCATCATGCACAACCCCGATGACAAGCCAAGCAATTGTGTCATACTTTAGTATTCTCAAACTTTTTCAACTTTCACGCAATACATGAGCGCGAGCCATGGACATAGCACTATGGGTGGAATAGAATATGATGATGGAGGATGTGTGGATAAGACAAAAAGGGAGAAAGTCTCACATCGACGCGGCTAATCAACGGGCTATGGAGATTGATGTAAGGTGGAACCCTATACGGCCGATCTTTCACGAAAGGAGCGGATCCCAACTAAGAACACGATGAACACGGGGACGAATGGAGGGAAATCACAAGGGGAAACACTCAAGAACAAGTCCTATCACACATCCACTAGACAATCAAACACACAAGATCCACAAGGTACATGAACAACAAAGGGAAAGATACAAGGTAAGGTTCATCTCCATGAGGTGGTCTTGAAGTGGGCCACCCAAGAGGGGGTCTTGATGATATATCCCGCATGATCTTCTCCTAGATGGAGGTCTTGGCCTCCAAAAGGAGTAGTAGTCTCTCTCTCTCAAGAGTAGAGGAAGGTAGGAGCAAAGCTCACATACAAATGAGCTATCACTTTGCTAACCCTAGAATGGAGGAGGGGTGGTCTATTTATAGTCTAAGCCATGAAGGGGTAAGTGGGAAAGGGATACATGGGCCGCTGGCCCGACTCTACGCGCAGGCAGGCGCTGGATGTCCGGGCTAGGGGCCGGATGTCCGGGCTCTCGTGAGACGCTGGATGTCCGGGGCGGTTGGCCGGATGTCCGGCCTGAGCGGGGTGGCCTTCTGTTGGCTTCGGTTGTTGATGCCCGATTTCCGAGGAAAGGCCTGATGTCCGGGCTGTGGCGTTGTGCCGGATTTCCGGGCTGTGGCGTCATGCCGGATGTCCAGGCCCATGGGCCGGATGTCCGGCCGCTGATGCTTCGGCCTTCTGTTGGTGCAGCTGTTGGGCGGCTGCACAGGCGCCGGATGTCCGGCCTCTGGCCCGGATGTCCAGCCGTTGTAGCTTCAGTAGCTCCGTCTTCTTCCGTCGTCGCTTCTAGGCTTCCCTCGCGGATGGTGTAGTTGTTCCTTGGCGCTTGCACTCCTCCTTGTCGTCCGTAGTGTTCCGACAATACCTATGCATGCACACGAGTGGAGTGTCAAGTAGTATACCATCCTCGAAGGTGTCAAGTGAGCACGGGTAAAGGAGATGATTCACCTTTGTGTATGTGAAGTAGATGTCGCACGTGTCACTCGCCGAACGGACTCTTGACATGGTGATGTCCATAGGATGCTCCGCATCATCTCCCCTCCCTTGGGAAAGATCCGGACTCGGATCAAAAACCAAATCACCATGGGAAAGAGATGGCTTCGCCGTGTAGGAGTGGACGTTCACCAAGTACTTGTTATCTTGAAGCTCGAAATGGGCACTCTCCAATGTCGCACCGTCTTCTGATTCCTTCAAAAGGAGTAAGGACAACAAACACTTGGAAAAACAAATGTGGTTAGCGTTAGTGCAAAACCAAGCATTCAAGAGGTGATTCACCAAATAAGTGTCGTCATCATGCAAAGCATATGGTTTGACAAAGGATTGTGACATGGTATGTAAGCACATAAATTGAGCACAAGAAAATATAGCATGGGGACAAGCATGTAAATGTGAGGTAGTGATGCAAATATGTGTAACAAGAGAATAAGCATCTACCTCAAAGTCATAGCAAGCATGGGCAAAGCGCTCAATGAAAGGTCTATGGTAGGCATACGAAGCATTCACAACACCAAATAAAATGAAGTGTCTAAACACATGGGTCAAGTGCAAGACAATCCAAGCATAACGTGCATAGGGTGTAGTGAATATAGTGTGGCACTCAACACAATAGAAAGAGAAATTGTTCATCATGCGTGAGGCAATCAAGCTAAGCATGTAGCAGTCAATGGGACATGGCATATGTGAAGTGATGACATTGTTGCAACCAAACATATGAGAGGAGCAAGTAATCCAAGAATTGGATGCAACACACAAGGCATATATATCATGATGCATGGAACGGTGAAAATGACAAGTCGAAGCAAGATCTCTAACAAGTGTGCAATCAAGTAGTCCAAGATGAACAATAAGTCTCATGGTGCAAGCAACACAAGTAGTATGATCCGTCATATCCATGCTCAAGAAAGATGTCACCTTGAAGGCGTGTCCTTGTGCATTCTTCACAATGCCGAAGTGGTAGGAAAGGTGGTGTAGAAGCGAGTTGTGGTCGAATGTATGAGGCTCGCTCTCAAGAGCTCGAATGGTCAACTCACGTGAAGTGGAAGTCGACAGAAAGTCCAAGTATCCTACACATGCACAAAAGAAAGCAAAGAATGTATGCGCATGGTAGATAAACACATCATCAATCATGATGGTTCTCTTCTCTTGCACATAACCATTAGAAGCACAAGTGCATGAATAATATGATGCAATAATGGCTATATTCATGGCATGAGGAATATGGTGCAAAGAGGTAAGGCAAGCATGCTTCACAAGGAATATGTCAAAATCTCCCAATATGTGTGAGAAAGCTATGGGTGTAATCTCATTAGAAAGGCTAAAAGGATCATTACACTCAATACATGGCAAAGCATCTAGCATGAGAGAGGCAACACAAGAAGATATATGACAAGAAGCAATAACAATCATGTGCAAAGCATGTAGATGGTTGTCATCAACCGCATGAAATGAGCAAGTATGAGTCATTGGAGATGCAACAAGGCAAGAAATCATAGTAATCAAGTCGTGCAAGCTAGTAGTGCAAAGATGCAACATACTAGAGGAAATCATGGCAATCATGTCATGTGAGCAAATAATAGGCATAGACAATGCGCATGACATATCACAAGCACGAACACAAAGCAAGATCATAGTATCATCATAGGAATAGGTCATAGGTAGAACATGGCAATAACAAGCAATATCTCCACCAAGCTTGCAAATACACATACAAGTACTAGAATCAATCATCATGTGTAACGCAAAGCATGGGTCACAAATCCATGGCAAATGCATAGGAATGAGTGTCGGCGTTCTGGGAACGGGGGCCCCCAGACTTGCCTGCCTGCGGCCCACAGCGTGGCCAAGCAGCAGGCTGTACAGCCCATCTTCGTCAACAAGACACCCAAGACCCTCGCGAGGGTCCGAGCCTCGCGAGGCGGACGACACAAGACCTCCTCTGGAGTGGCCTAGCCAGGCAGGCTCACGAGGAGCGGAGATATCAAGGCGAGGCAAACCTCACGAGGCTTTCGTGACGTGAGCCATGATGAACGGTACTAGGCGGGTGCCAGGCGGGCGCCAGTGCGCGCAGCGTCCCTATTTCCTCTTTGGTGCTAAGGAGGCCAGCGCAGGAGAAGAGTACCGAGGCATTAGGCAAAGGTTGCCATATTGGTGCAACGAGACCAAGACCAGGAGGACGGCAAGGCGGAGGTCGTCGTGGAGCCCAAGACGGCGTCACCCCAGAGCTTTTCGCAGGCGAAGACCTCTTTTGTCCGGATAGCTTGTACTAGCTGTCCCCCTTCAAATTTGCCCGCCGTTGTTGGCTCCCTTCCTACTTGATATTTGGGAAGAGGACCAGGGCCTCTATAAATAGGACTAGCCACCACAGTAGGAGGCAAATGATCCCGTACTAGTTCAGATCATCCTCTACAGCACAAGCACAAGAACACCTCAACCTCAGGAGGCTGTTCTTCCCTTGTACTGTTCATCATCAGCCCAAGAGGCAATCCACCACCACCACACTGGAGTAGGTTATTACACCACAACGGTGGCCCAAACCAGCATAAACCTCGTGTCTTTCTGTGTTGCGAGTTCGTCGAGTTCGTCTGCAAGATCTTAGCAAGCTAGAGCGTAGATCGGTAGGAGGGAGAGACTTCGCGCGCACCCCAGTGTGCGAACCTTAAGGGTTTGCCGGAACCCCACATCCGACATTTGGCGCGCCAGGTAGGGGTGCGCCGGAGCTTCTTCTCTGCCAGTCAGCTGCCCAACGCTCACCGGCTACGATGTCTGGCGACCCAAGGGCTGGCTCCGACCGCTGGGCAGCCTGGCCGGCCCGTACGGCGCCGCCTGCCCATGAAGGTATCGACCCCGCACTCCAAGCGGCACGGGCGCCACCAAGCTCCGCCGGGCGCGGACAGCACGGCCAGGCGTCATCCACCCTCACCCCGCGGCAAGTGCGAGCCGCGGCAAGAGCGGCGAGTCACGCCACAGCAACAACACCGCACTCACGGCGGGAGCAAGCAAACATGCGGGCGGCACTCACGATGGCAAGGGAGCTGCTGCGATGTAGGCGGATGGAGAGTGGCTGGGACACGCTGCTTGAGCGTGTTGCTGAGCTGCTGGACGCAGCGGCGTCGGGAGCACCACCCTTCTGCTATCGACTCCCCCCAGGCCACTACAGGGCCGCGCAGCGAACCTCACCACATCCGCGCGCCATCAACTACGCCTGGGGGCTTCATCAACATCAGCACGGCCGGCGGCGTAGGGGGCTCCAACTCCCCCATGCCGCTCTCGACAAGCACGAGTGCAAGCATCACCCCCATGGTCCCGGTCGGATGCCGTATTGTCATCCCCAGGACGCCATCATGGGCGGAGCAACATGGAGCGTGGGGCGCCACGGCGAGGTGTTCGGCGTGACGGCCCTAGAGGCCTACGTGCCCCGCATGGTGGACCAAGGGTACGCACCAGAGGACGACATCGGCTCATTCGTTGGAGAAGATTGGGGAGAGGGGGCGCTAGGAGCTGAAGCCTTCCAAGAACCAACGGAGAACCACAATGATCGCGCCGGCAGCGGCAATTACAGGGTACCGATAGTCTCTCAGGAACAGGCTTATGCTAACCATGGACTGCAGATGAACCAGGTTGCAGCGTCGATCAACGACCCAGGCACGACGGCACCCGTTCCAACAAGGGAGACACGCTGGGGGCGACTGAGAGGGATCCAGGAGCAAGGCCCCTCCCCACGGCGCGCGACGCCTGACGACACCCGGAGGTAGGCCCTCTGCCGGGGAGGCCTCGACAACCCTTCCCCCGGTAGAGGACCTGTGGTCGCCGAGGGAACCGCTGGCGTCCTCTTTCCCTCCTCTGTGTCGTCCTGGTGACTGGTCGGCTCAGAGGAGATCGAGGGTGGCGCAAGGCGGGGCCGTCGTCTGGCGATATGAAGCAAGGCCGGTACCTGTGAAGAAGGTCCAGTGCCTGTGAAGCTCGCCGCCCGTGACACTTTCACGTAATAATGAGTTGGGGATGTACACGCCCCGGAGTCTCAGGGGAGCCGGCCTCAGGCCCTGGGGCTCCCTACCACGCCTGGTGGCAGCACTTAGCTCCGCGCTGGTGAGAAGACTTGAAGACCAGAAGACTAGACTAGGTGCCGGACGCGGCCTTTTGCTTTGGATCTCTCTTTCTGTAGCTTTGCTTTCTGGATCTGGATTTGAGTTGAAGCTGATTTTTTATCGATGCACGCGGGGGAGCCTTTTCTTGTTTGAGCAATTTCTTGCCTTCTGGATATTGTTTTGTCTGGGACTCATGTTCGTCGCCTTTCCCTCACGAGCTCCTCGCGAGCGGTACTGCGCGAAACACGCGCGCGCCAAGCGCGCGCTAACACTGCAAATGGTGCTCACCTCTTGTGGGGCCCCTTTCGACGGGGCGACGAGCTCCGCAAGGTTCTCAGGAACTCGACATATCGCAGCCCAGCTCAAAGCTAGCGCTAACTAAGGTAAACCAAGACAGAAAACTCGCATCAGGATTCGCTAGTTCACGAGGACACAAACTCACATCGCATGGAAAAGTAAAAACTGCAATTTGCTTACATGAGGGGCTCCCCCTCTCAAAATGCTCTTACAAGTTTCCAAGGGCCACGCCCGAGTTTGCGCGCAGGAAGAAATGACAGGAGAACAAGGGATCAGCCAGAAATGTCGCTCGCTGCATCACCCGCAGACGCGTCACTCGCGTTGTCGTCGTCTTCAATGGCATCATCGCCGCCATCGGCGACGCCCCCGTCGCCATCGTCGACCACGTCGCCTTCGTCTGCGACGACCACCACTGCGTCATCCTCCGAAGCGAAGGCCCTTACCAACGCGTCCACATTGTCCTCAACCCAGCGCACTAGGTCGCCCCGGACAACCGTGGGTACGTGGGCGATGGCGGCGTCAAAGTCAAAGTTGGGGTCGGCATTCAGGAGGTGGCTAAAGACACGGGAGAAAGCGCGCTCAATCAAGCCACTCCCCCTTTCCTCCACGAGCTGGCGAGCTCTGGCAGATCAAGCCTCCAGGCGCGTCACCACCTCGGTGAAGAAGGTTAGGTGGCTGGCATAATCATTTGAGTGAGGGGTCGGCGCCTCCACGTCACAGATATGGCCCAGGGCGATATTGGCCCTGTTCCGGAGATCCTGAAGCATAGGGGCATGCTCGCGCTCCAGCGTCCGACGTTGGAGCACCTCCTCCGTGTTTTGCCTCGCGATGGCTTCTGCGTCATCAACCCGCCTCCGGAGGGAATGCAGCTCGGCGCGGGCGGAGGCCAAGTCCGACTGCGCCGTGACCAGGGCGGCGGTCGTGGCTTCCGCATGCCTCTCAGCCTCGTCCAACCTGGGCTTGAGGGCAGCGGCCCTGGCCTCACCCTCCATGCCTGCGAGCTTCAGCTTCAGGTCGTACCTGCTCTCCAGGTCCGCGCGAACCTCGGCCACCCGGCGGCTCACCTCCTCCTCAACTCCAGCCTCGCGAGCCCCGACGGCGTCTTCTGCTTGGGCAACTTGAAGCTCCCTCTTCTCCAGTTGCTCGAGCTCGCGGCTACGCTCCATGGCCTCCAGGGCCAGAACCTCCTCACGCTTCCGGACCTCCTCTTCCTCCGCGGGCGTCCCCCTCAGCGACGCAAGAGCGGCCCTGCGCGCCTCCACCTGCTGCTCAAGAGACGCGCTCCAGGCCTGGAGCTCCCACGCACGCTTCTCCGCAGCCTCGCGGCGGCGATCAGCCTCGCGAGCCTCTCCAAGGCTCGTGAGCGGGCTTCGTAGGAAACCTTGAGAGACGCCTCAGCCTTCGCGTTCTCAAGGTCACGCTGATAGCGGCCAAGGTTGATGGCCACCTTCAGCTTGCACCACTCCTCTGCCAGCTGGAGACCTTCAGCCTCAAGACGCGAATCGACACTCGCGAGCTCTTCACCAAGCCGGCTCATCGCATCCATCGCCTCCTGGAAGAGCTCATGGTGAACCACGCTCCGCCCGCGCTCAAGCTCGAACACCCGGCCTTCTTCGTCCTCCACCTCGGGGGCTGCGGGCGGGGCGCCAAGCGGCGCGCCACCCCTCGGCAGGGGGCTACAGGCTGGCGCTGCACCCGAGACCAGCCCGTCCTCGTGAGAAGCCCAAGCCTGCCGGGGCTCGCTGCTCAAAGAGGAGCCGAGGATCGAAGCCAAGAAGTTGCCGTCAAAGATCAGCGGAGGAGTCTTGGGCATGCCTGCCAAGCTCCACGCCAGACCAAGGGGGAGGAGTGACGAGGCCGCAGGTTCAGCGCGCCAGGAAGGCAAGAGTGCCCCTTCAACCAACCCTGCCCCAGGGGCAACTAGCGGACTCGGAGCGCTCGAGGCTGGCGGAAGAGTTAAGGAAGAAGGAGGCCATTTCTTAGGAGACTCAGCAGCCTCAGTGGAAGGGGCCCTGAAAGACTGGCATCAGAAGAAGAAAGCAACACACGGAGAGCCACAGCGGTACGATACTTACATGTCAATGGCGATGTACTTCCTCCGCTTTAGCGGTCCAAAGATGTTGCTGCTGCTGGGAGATCCTTTCCTCTTGCGGAGCTCCTCGAAGTCCACACAAAGACGACCGAAACGCTGGACGTGACGGCCGGTGCACAGCAGGGCCGAAGAAGAGCTCGGAAGAATATCTTCAGGGGTGCCCGGTTGCGGCGAACAGCCGGGCACCGTTTCACCACGACCTCCCGAGGCTCCTGGAGCCTTGGCCTCGGGAGCCGCGTGCAGCGTCTCCTCAGCAACCGACGCCCCAGGAGGGGAGTGGCAGGCTCCTGAGGATGATGCCCCGGGATCACCACTCGGCACGTGCTCCTCAGCACTCGAGCCACCGGCCTCCGCCTGAGCTCGCCCACCTGCACCGTCACTTGGGGCGAGCTCAGCGTCAGGGGCAAGGTAGGAACCACGACGATGAGGTTCTCACGAGGCCCCTCCAGGCCGATCGGCCGCGGCCCCCATTCATTGAAGAGAGGCATGTCCTTTACAAATTCATCCTTATTCTTGCAGCGGTACAGGAGACAGTTTTTCCCAGGCAGTTCGGCCGGCAGAAAGACACCCGTCAGGACCTTGAGCACTGTTCGCCGCGTCCTGAGGAGGAGCCCGGACTCCTGAAACCTCATGTGGTCCTGGCTGCTGAGCAAGGTCCACATTGGGTGAGAATGGCGCTGAAGCGGAGCGACCGGGCGTTGGATGAATTCCTTCACCATCATCGGTGCAGTTACGCCGGGATCCTTCAGCAACCTCAACCAGAGCCAGACGCAGACAAGGCCGGGGCTCGCGAGCCGCTGATGGCTCCAGCCGGAGTTAGGAACAGCGGGCCCCGACGGAGCCTGAAGCAGAGGACTGAGCACATCGGCATCGACGAACACCCATCGTATCTGGAATTCGCTCGTGGATGGAGGAAGCTCGAAATCGATCCCCTCGCCCACCGTCGCAGCCACGGCCTGGAAGCCCACGCACCCCAAGCATTGCTGAGGGTCGGCCAGATGCAATGAGAAGAAGTGGCGGAGGAGAGCCACTGAAGGAGCGATGCCCACCATGGCTTCGCACACGAAGGCAAAGACAACAAGAAGGGTCACAGACTGAGGGTCAAGATGCAGCATGTGGATCTGATAATGCTCAAGCACAGCATTGAAGAAGGCAGAGAAGGGTGGAATCAGGCCAGCCCAGAGGGCATCTATGAAGATTGGGACCTCAGTGGCCATCTGAGCCGTGCGAGTGCGAGACGCGGGCCAAGCCACCGTCTCCCCCCACTCATTAAAGGTGGAAGCAAGCATCGGGCCCCTTGTCCATGGCCTCGTCGTTGAGCACCCGAGACCGGCCGAGCGCTGGCGCAAAGGATGGAGGCGCAGCTGGAAGAGACAGATGACTCTTCCCCTTCTCAGCTTGTTTAGGCGCCATGGCTATGGAGCGGGCGGAGCGCGAGTCAGATTGGAGAAGAGAAGCAGAGCCGCAAGGAAGCAGGGGAATTGGGGAAGCAAGGCGCAGGAGGCGGAGGAATACTGTGTAGGCCGCAGGGGCATCATAGCCAAGTGGATTCAGAGGCAGCGTGGGGAAGCGGAGACGCCCACGTCCAATCAACCGCCATGCGTCGACCGAGGCCGCAGGCTTTTGGGGCCCGCGGTGCTCCGAACTTGACCCTTGGCTTCACTGCGAAGCCAAGCCCGAGCGCACCTTGGGCCCGGGGGCTACTGTCGGTGTTCTGGGAACGGGGGTCCCCAGACTTGCTTGCCTGCGGCCCACAGCGTGGCCAAGCAGCAGGCCGTATGGCCCATCTTCGTCAACAAGACACCCAAGACCCTCGCGAGGGTCCGAGCCTCGCGAGGCGGATGGCGCAAGACCTCCTCTGGAGTGGCCTAGCCACGCAGGCTCACAGGGAGCGGAGATATCAAGGCGAGGCAAACCTCACGAGGCTTTCGTGACGTGAGCCATGACGAACGGTACCAGGCGGGCGCCAGTGCGCGCAGCGTCCCTATTTCCTCTTTGGTGCTAAGGAGGCCAGCGCAGGCGAGGAGTAGCGAGGCATCAGGCAAAGGTTGCCATATTGGTGCAACGAGACCAAGACCAGGAGGACGGCAAGGTGGAGGTCGTCGTGGAGCCCAAGACGGCGTCACCCCAGAGCTTTTCGCAGGAGAAGACCTCTTTTGTCAGGATAGCTTGTACTAGTTGTCCCCTTCAAATTTGCCCGCCGTTGTTGGCTCCCTTCCCGCTCGATATTTGGGAAGAGGACCAGGGCCTCTATAAATAGGACTAGCCACCACAGTAGGAGGCAACTGATCCCGAACAAGTTTAGATCATCCTCTACTGCACAAGCACAAGAACACCTCAACCTCAGGAGGCTGTTCTTCCCTTGTACTGTTCATCATCAGCCCAAGAGGCAATCCACCACCACCACACTGGAGTAGGGTATTACACCACAACGGTGGCTCGAACCAGTATAAACCTCGTGTCTTTCTGTGTTGCGAGTTCGTCGAGTTCGTCCGCAAGATCTTAGTGAGCTAGAGCATAGATCGGTAGGAGGGAGAGACTTCGCGCGCACCCAAGTGTTCGAACCTTAAGGGTTTGCCGGAATCCCACATCCGACAATGAGCATATCATGCAAAGTGAACATGGCAAGATGGTCATAGAGTATGTAATGGACAATAACCCATAGCCAGGTGAGGGCCATGTAGAAGAAATGCGCGAAGTCTCTGCGCGAAGAGAGCGGTGGGAAAGACAATCCATGGGATCCCAAGTCATCATTGCTCTCTAGAGCTCGTTTTGTCAACTCGTGGGATTGCTAGGTTGACAAGTAATCATGGGTACCTACACAAAAGAGACACAAACCAAAGAAATTGTGCGCGTGGTAAATGTACACATCATCCATCATGATGTGTATGTGCACGTGTGAGTTAGCACAAGGTAAGCATCGCTCAAAGAAATTTGATGCATGGTATAAGAACATGTCATCCATCATGAAGGAATAGTTATTGTGTATAACACGATGGGGACACAAATTGAGAATGCAAGTATATGGCACATCAATAGCATGTTTATTCATGGGAAGCATATTGTGCACACAAGTATTGGGATCATGCAATGGATGGGATGGATCAAAATCTCCTAACATGTATGAGGAAACTATGGGGGTCTCCTCATGAGCAATACTGGAAACATCATATGGAGAAAGCGGACAACATCCAAAACAATGCAAATCCGAAGCTAGGTGGTCATGGCATGGCATATGAGATAAATGATGCAAAGGGAGCATATCAATATCATCACAAGAGAAACAAATGCCTGAAAGTGCGTTATATCGACTAGAGGGGGGTGAATAGGCGATTTTTATAAATTATTCACTGAGGAATTTGTGGGTGAGGAAATTCCTTAGCGAAGAACTACTTGCAGCGGAATAAGTACTCAAAAGTATGCATAGCAGAACACAAGCATAGTCATCATGACGAAATGAAAACAAGCACAGAGTACAGAAAGCGTAAACACAGGATAACACAAGATGAAGACAAACAGACTGAAGAAACTGAGAAAGTCTTCAGTCAAAGTCTTCAAACACAGATATGACAATCACACAACACAGTAATGAGGAAATGAAAGAGTTGAGGAAATAGAACCAGTAGGCTTGATGAAGACAATGATTTGGTAGACCAGTTCCAACTGCTGTCTCAGTTGTACGTCTGGTTGGAGCGGCTAGGTATTTAAACCTGAGGACACAGAGTCCCGGACACCTAGTCCTGAACACACAGTCCAGGACACCAAGTCCTCACCGTATTCTCCTTGAGCTAAGGCCACACAGACCTCGCCCAATCACTCAAGGTAAGTCTTCAGGTGACTTTCGAACCTTCACAAACTCGGTCACTCGGCGATCCACAATTTCCTCTTGGATGCTCTAGACCATGACGCCTAACCGTCTGGAAGAAGCACAGTCTTCAAAGGAAACAAGCGTCAGATCCACGCAGGATCAATCTCTTCAGTGATGCTCAATCACTTTGGGTTTGTAGGTGTTTGGGTTTGGGGTTTTCCTCACTTGATGATTTTCGCTCAAAGTCCTCGGAGGATGGGATGCTCTCAAATGACAAGTGTCAGTTTCTCTCGGAGCAGCTAACCAGCTAGTGGTTGTAGGGGGCGGCTATTTATAGCCTAGGGAGCAGCCCGACATGATAAGACATAAATGACCTTCAATGATATGGCCGTTAGGTGGGTAGATATTTTGGGACAGCTGGCGCATAGCACAGCAACGGTCGGAAATTTGAGTATCAAATTCCTCAGGGCTATCGTGTTCCTCACTGTGTAGGCAATCCGCACTGGCGAATTCCTAACTCCTCAGTCAGAACAAATTCCTCAGAGACAAGAAGAACTTTGTCTCTGTCACTGAAGAATATGACTGAGCTGTATGAGATTTCCAATGGCTTCACTCGAAGGGATTGGTAGGTGTAGGATTTTGAGTTGAGCATCACATGGAAAATTTTCCTTAGTATTTCCTCGACCCCCTTTAACAGTATGGTGTTTCCTATGACTCAAGAAAGAGAAAATGGAACTGTGAAAACAAAAGTCTTCACGCTTCATGTTCCTCAAATGAATACCAAGTCTTCAAGGTCACACCAATTTCTTCACTTTCAAAGTCTTCAGAAAGTCTTCAGAAATACCAAAGTCTTCAGTCGAAGAACTTCATTTTTAGGGGTCGACTTTCTCTGTAAATATCAAACTCCTCATAGACTTATAGACCTGTGTACACTCACAAACACATTAGTCCCTTAACCTATAAGTCTTCAATACACCAAAATCACTAAGGGGCACTAGATGCACTTACAATCTCCCCCTTTTTGGTGATTGATGACAATATAGGTTAAGTTTTCAACGGGGATAAACATATGAAATGTAAATACTGATATTGACAAATTTGATTGCAAGATATAGAAGAACTCCCCCTGAAGATGTGCATAGTGAGGAATTTGCTTTTGAAGCAATGCACACTTGAAGAATTGAATCATGGAGATCTCCCCCTATATCTTGTAATTCATACACGCATTTGACATAATATATGAAGAATTTGAAATGCATGATGAAATATGGTGACTGATGTAATTCAACATGCGTGCAATAACATTAACGAGGAATAAGCATGCAGAAGAAACAGCAAAAGTATCAGGCCACCATAGAGTTTAAGTTTACAACTCGATCCAGCAAAGTCATCAGAAGAACGAGAGTTGTAACTTAGAAAAAAATGCCCATATAATAGACCCGCTTGAAGACTAACTCAAATTTCACCCCCTTTGTCATCAAATGACCAAAAGGGTCATCAAATGACCAAAAGGGCCGAAAATGAGGACTAACGCCCCTGAAGAATATCAAGGTGATGAAGGAGCGTCAGCGTTGTTGGGGTCGTTTGTTGGAGTAGGGCCCGCCGCAGTGTCGTCCAAGTCTTCATGTTCATCAGTGTCATGTGATGAAGAATAGGAGCTGGCCACCAAGGAAGGAACCTTGACCTTCTTGTACTTCTTCGGAGGAGGTGCAGCCCAGTCAAGATCTTCCTTGATACCCATTTTCTCCAGATCTTCTTCACTATAGACTTGAGACAGAACAACCCAGGTGCGGTTGAGGGTTTCATGAAGGTAGTAGTGGTTTTTCTTCACTGCATTGTGGGTAGCAGTCATGTTGTGAAGAATTGAACCAAAATGACGCTTGACCCATTTATGATTGCGATCAACCTTCTGGTGAAGACTGAGGAGAAGCTCACGGTCAGTCATCACCCTGGGTGTTGTGCCTTGAGGATTTTGCTTGGGTGCATTTGCGGCAGAGTCATGGGTGGCAGAGTGATCATTGGTGGAGTAGGATGCAGCCTTGCGAAATTGTCCATCCAATGGACGAATGCCTTCATCAATTATAGCAGTAGCCTTGCCCTTTTCATCAGCTAAGGAAAATGTTCGTTTGTGGACTTCAATCAGGGGCAAGTAGCTGCAATGGTTCAGTGTATCAGCTTTGTAGTTGAGTGAAGACCGTGTTCTGATGAATCTCATAATCCATGGTGCATAAGGCTTCAACTCAAATGGTGACATTGCGACATTGGCCAGAGTCCTCATGAAGAAATCATGGAAGTTGACGGGAACGCCATGAATGAGATTGAAAAGAAGATTCTTCATGATGCCAACGACTTCTTCTTCATTTGAGTCGTGGCCCTTGATAGGACTCAATGTCTTCGTCAGAATGCGATAGACAGTCCGAGGCACATATAACAATTCCTTCACAAGGAATTTAGTTCTTGGGGCCTGACCTGGCTTCAATGGCTACATCAGCACTTGCATATAGTGATCTATAAGCTCAGGTTCACTGTAGACGCAACAAGCAGCTTCAAGGGGAGGACTGAGAGGCAAAGCACGAAGCAATTCAGTAGCTGGTGCCTTGTAGTGAGTATTTTCAGACATCCAGTCCAGCACCCATGAATTCACATCGAGAGTCTGCTCGTAGGAGAAGGCCGGCTGCCAAGCCGGCCTGCCGCACTTCTTCTTGGGAGCGGCCCGCTCTTCGGGCTGCTCGTCTTTGACTGTGGCCACCTGCCGACTGGTGGAAGGTGGCATAGGGGCCTTGCGCTTGTGGTCGTTCTGGTAGGGCCGCCGATTGGAGTCGCCAGCCGGCGTCTTAGGAGCCGGAGCGAGTACCTTCCCAGAGGCGTCCACTCGGAGCTCGGTCTTCATCGAGGTGTCGGCTTTGGTGTACTTGTCTGCAATGACCAGCAGCTCGCCGAGGGTAGCCGGCTCATCGCAGAGGAGTCGGTGCTTGAGGAGGGTGCCCTCTCGGCACCCGGCGGTGAAGTATTCGACGGCCTGCACCTCGTGCACCCCGTCGCAGGAGTTGCGGAGCTCGGCCCACCGCGTGAGGTAGTCGCGGGTCGATTCGCTGGGACCTTGGACGCATAAGGAGAGCTGGCGGGGCTTGGGGGGCCGCTTGTACGTGCTGGTGAAGTTGCGGACGAAGACTTCCGTGAAGTCCAGCCAGCTGTTGATGCTGTAGGGCTTGAGGCTGTTGAGCCAGGTGCGTGCCGTGCCTGGCAGCATGAGAGGGACGTACTTCATGGCTACGCGCCTATTGCCGTTCGCAATGCTGACGGCGCTAGAGTAGTCGATGAGCCAATCTTCCGGCTTCACAGAGCCGTTGTACTTGGGCGTGTCTCTGGGGAGCGAGAACCCTTTGGGGAAGGGTTCGTCGCGGATGCAGGGGCTAAAGCATGGCGGGCCGACATCATCTTCTTCTTCTAGCGCTAGGGATCAAGCTAGGCGGTCGATCCGGTGGCGGGCGTCGTTCTCGCTGACTCCCTCGCGGCGGCCTAGTCGGCCACCGAGAGTCGGATGGGTGGCAGGCGGCGGGGTGAGACATCTCTCCCCACGAGGCGGGGGAGGAGGCAGATCGCCTTGGCGCTCCACTGCTCGAGGGCGGCCTTCCGCGTCGAGCTCGATGGTGATTCGAGTCCGGCTGCGACTAGCAGCCGGTTCCTTGTCCTTCCTTGCACGGGCGCCGCTCACAGTCGGCGATCGGGATGTCGCGGCGTGCTCTCGGCGCGGGGGAGGGCTCTCAGCGCAGGCGCCGGCTTCGTGCCGTTCTGCGGCCGCATCGATCAGCTGCTGGATGCGCCTTGTCATGTAGGGGAGCTCATCAGCACCCAGCCCATTCAGCTCTTCTGCTGCCGCCTGAGCAGCTCGCAGATTTTCGAGCGGTGTGGCGTAAACGGGGCGGTCCGCCCCCAGCACGCTGGCGATGGCCGCACCGCGCTTCTTGACGAGGCCGACTCGGCTCGGCCTGCCGTGAGGCGGCGTACCAAAAGCGGCACGGTCGACTTCCCGCTGGTGGGCCTCGGTGAGGCGTCTCATGGAGGCTATCTTCGTGCCCTCTGCGACAAGGGCGAGGTGGCGTGCCTCCATGGTCCCGGCGTCGCCATCGGCCGGGATGGGGACGGACAAGTCATGCATCGCCGCTTGTAGGGCGTCGTGAGCATTCTCGCCCGAGTCGGCAATGTGGCTGATGACCAGCACCTCAGTGACAGCGCTGTTGCCGCTGTCAGGTCGAGGGAGAGGGTCGTCGAAGACTACCACGTCGGAGGGGTAGGCGTCGAACGATGTCGTGTCGGAGTCGACAAGCATCGGGTCGGTGGAGCCGACCGACTCCAAGTCTACAGCAAGCTCGCTGGAGACGTGAAGCTGGTCGAGGAGGCTGATGAGGCGGCTCTCGGGGTAGTCCGTGCCTGCGTCGGACGCCGGCTCGTCGGAGATGCGAGTCTCGCCAAGAAGATCGGCGAGGCAGCTTGCCGCGCAGGCGTCGTCGACGCCTTGCAGCGCATCGGGGCAAGCGCCGTCGGGCGTAGCAGGCTGGCTGCGCACGCGGGGGAGAAAAAGGGTTCCCGTCCAGAACAGGTCTCCGGACGACCGTGCACCCGGCCCCACGGTGGGCGCCAAATGTCGGGTGGTAGGTGCGACATATGCTAACGGGTGGCTTATCATTGTGGGAGCTAGTAAAACATCGCCGGTGCCTGGAAACGGGATGAGGCGAAGACATGCACGCCGGCGGATCTTACCCAGGTTCGGGGCTCTCCGTGGAGATAACACCCCTAGTCCTGCTCTGCGGGGTCTCCGCATGATCACTAGATCAATACAAGTAGCTACAAGTGCTCCTTGAGCTCTTTGGCTAGAGGAAGAAGAAGGGCAAGGCTAGCTCTCCTTTTCTCTCTATGTGGTGTATGGAATTCTATGAGATCAACTCTTTTCATGGGTGTCCCGGGGGGTTTATATAGGCCTACCCCCAAGGGTACAATGGTAATCCGGCTGGGCGCGGGTGCCAGCCATCAGTGTCTATGCTCGCCGGCTTCTTCGCCGGCATTGGGGCCCGCCGACTGCCGGCCTCTTGGCCGGCAGGCCGGCCCCACTGCTTGGGGCCTTTGTCGGCGGCTGGTTACTGTTGCCTCGCCTCTGATGACGAGGGCTTTGTCGAGGTAAGCATGGCTACAGTGTCACCGCCTTGCGAGCTCTCACTGCAGCCTTACCTCGTCTTGTCTCCTTAATGGGGCGCATGCTTCGAGGGAGGGAGGTAGCCGGATATTGGGAGCCGACCACATCCCTGGCCGACTAGAGGAGGCCAGGCCGTCTTCAGATGTCTCTCTGGCAAAGGGGCCCGCCGCCCACGGGCCATACTGGCACCTATCGTGGGTGACATCGAGGCCAACATGGCTACAGTGCCGCGCCGGACGGGGGATGGCTGGCCCGTATGGCGCCCTGTGGCCATGCCTGTTCCGGGATTCGGGGGTAGTGGGCTGTACTGCGGCCACGCCCCATCCTATTGCCGTTACGTGGGTACAGTCTTAGTAGTTGCAGTCTTGGCCGTCTTTCTTCATGGCCGGCTTTTGGGAGTCGGCTTTCTTCATGGCCGGCTTCTGGGAGTCGGTCCTCTTGGGGCCGGCTCCCTGGAGTCGGCTATCTCGTATCTTTCTTGGGGGAGGTTTCTGAGGCTGGGTCGCCTTCTGGGAGTCGGCCCTGGGGATAGCCGGCCGGGGGAAGGCGGCCCTATGCTTTGTATGCTTGAAGGCCTGAACGGCCCGATAATTTTTCGAAGAGCCAGGGGGAGTCGGTTAGGCTACCCGTGGCCATTTACTCCGACTGTAGTCCCCGAAGGTGGTTGGGCTTCGAGGCTGAGAGGAGGTTGAGAAGCTCGGTTAGCTTCTTATCTTGACGAGCCAGCAGCTGGGAGCCGGCTTCGGTTGGGCGCGCCGTCTTGGCGAAATTTTTAAAGTCAGAAGGCGGGAGTCTGTTGGCGCGTGCGCCGGGCTGCCGGCCAGCCGCTCGCCGCCTGCGAACCACGTGGCGTGCCTTGGCTGAAAAGAGCCTGCCAACCCACGTGCGCGACAAGATGTCGCCACAGGCCAAGGGCCCACCACTCCTACGCCTAGGCCCAGGCGCGGATTCTTTGCGGCCCAAAGCCGTCCGCACGTCTTCCGGCGGTGGTTTCCGCACGCCGTTAGGGCGCAATAATTGCGGGACGTGGTGGAGTGGGCGCAGTTAATCCCACGTTCCTCCCCATGCCTCGCCTCCTCGGCTTCGCCGCACGAGGCTATAAGAGGGGGAGGAGGGGGAAGCGGCAGACGCTCGCACGCTCCTCTCCTCTCCGCCATCTTCTTCCTCCTGCTTTCCGTTGCAGCAGCGCCTCGCCGCCGCACCGTCCCATCATTCTTAACTCTGCCCCGCAGCTCTGCCGCCGCAGGGCCCTGCTTTCTCCGCCACTGCACTCTTCCTCGCTAGCTTCTCGCCACCATGCAGTACGGCGGAGACTGGGACGGCTCCAACGTCCACATGGACCACATCGAGTTCCTCCGCAAGACGCGGCGGTTGCCCGGCGCAGACCAGGTGCGGGTCCGCCTCGCGCCTGCGAAGGAGATCACGCCGGAGCCGGAGGAAGGCGAGCGGGTAGTCTTCCGCTCGCATTTCCTGCGCGGCATCGGCTTGCCGGCAAGCGCTTTCTTCCGCTCCTTCCTCGACTTAGAACAACTCCAGCCGCACCATCTCCCCCCGAACACGGTGGTGCTGCTGTCCGCCTTCGTCACTTTGTGCGAAAGCTTCCTTGGCGTTCTCCCCACCCTCGAGCTCTGGGGGGAGTTCTTCCAATCTAAGCTGGGCACCCGCATGCAGGGCATGCCGGCCCAGAGCGGCGCCTTCATCGCGATGCGGAGGCCGGCGGCCGAAAACCCCCTTCCCCGTCATCACGTTAATCCAGTCGGTGAAGCGCTGGCAGAAGTCATATTTCTATGTGAAGAACGTCGCCCCACAAAGTGACTACGTGAACTTGCCGGCTTACGTAGCTGGCCTGCCGGCTGGGAGGCAGCCCCACTGGTCCTATCGGGCCGCGACGCTGACGCCGGCTGGAGCCGCGGCCATCGCCCGACTGCGGGTGATGATCCAGTCGGAGGGCCTGACTGGGTCCGACTTGCTGGCCGCCTTCGTCGCGCGCCGGGTGCTTCCGCTTCAGAGGCGCCCTCACCTGATCTGTCAGATGAGCGGCCAGCTCGATCCGAGTCGGATGTGCACCAAGGACATGCCGCACGACAAGGTGGCCCACATGGTGAATTACCTTGCGAACTGCAAGCTCTCTGCAGAGTGGCGGTTTGGCAAGGAGCCATATTCCCGCGTACATCCTCCGCCCACGGTATGTTTTCTTTTTTCCTTTTCTTTTCTTAGTTTTGTTGCCTAATTCCTTCTGGCCATCTCTGACCAGTCGGCACGCCTTGGCAGAGCCCTCTCCTTCGACCTGCAGTCGGGTCGGAGGCGGAGCGCCGATTCCTCCCCGACCGGGCGGAGCATGACCTGGAGGACCACGACTTGGGGGCGGCCGCCATGGAGGACAACACCAAGGCGGGTGGCGGTGAAGCTGGCGGCAAAGCAGGCGGCTCCGGGCTTGGAGCCAGTTTCGACGACTGGCCGGATGACGACGAGGCGGAAGTCGTCCCACGCCGCCAGCCGGCGTCTGGCCATGGCGCGGGTTCCTCCGCCACGCCGCCTGCTCAGGGCAGCGGGCAGAAGCGCCGTGCCGCGTCGGGCTTGTTCGGGAGCCGGCTGAAGAAGCCCAAGGGTGGGGCGGCGGCGACCAGGCGGGATGAGGCGGCCGCGAAGGCGGCCCGCTTCCGCAAGGTGGTGAAGCAGCCGCAGATGGTGTCGGCGTAAGTGTATATTCCTTTGTACATTCTTTCTTCTTTTCTTGGTGATTTCTGAATCCTTGCCCTTTTCTCAAAAAAAAAATCAGGGCTCCGCTTTCGCTCGAGCGGGTTGCTGCCGCCTCCGTCGTTGGATCGCCGGGAGGATCCGGGAGCACCCGCCGCGTGGACCCCCGCGCTGAGCTTCAGGCGGCGACGGAGCGAAACGTGCGGGAGGCACGGGAGGAGCGGGAGGCAGAGGAGTTGAGGGCGGCTGCCGCCAAGGCGGGACAGGAGGAGGAGGCGGCGAAGGCGCGCGCTGATGCAGCGGCTAAGGCCCAAGCGGAGGCTGCGGTCGCGGCAACAGCGGAGGGGACCTTGCTCGTCACCCCTCTGCGCATCGCGGCGCCTGAGGCCCCAGAGCCCCCGCCAGAGGAAGCCGGCGGTGACCAGCCGGGATTGGAGAGGGAGGACGACGTCGTCGTCCCGAAGAGGGAGGCGGCACCGGCCCCGCCGACTGGGGCGGCTCAAGGCGGCCGGCCTAACGTGCCGCCTGCACAATCGGCTGGGGGCAAGCCGGCTGCGAGGACGGACCTGGTGGTCCGGTCACCTTCGGGCCAGCGTACGGGGAAGGCCGCATCGGACCCGCAGAAAGCCGCGGGCCTCAGTTCGTCGGCCCAAGACGTGGAGGCGGCCAGCGCCAGCTCGGGGTGGACGCCGGGTGGAGGGACGGCTGTGGTGAACGTGGCACTGCAGGACGTCCGGAACCGGCTTCAGTCCCAGGCTGCGGCGCTGAGGAAATACAATGACGAGTTCCTTGCGACGTGGGCGGCCATTCGGGTTAGTCTTCCTATTTTTGCTTTTTTGATCTTGGTTTCTTCCATGGGCGCGCGTCAGCGCACCCACAGGGTATAGTCCCCGAGTTCTGAGTCGGTTGCTGAGCAGGCGGCTTGGAACTTCTTAGCGGGCTTTGTTTTGCTATCTTGTTCTCATTCGCTCCTCTGCCTGTCTTGCAGGACTACTACAACCTCCGCACGGCTGCCTTCAACTCCCAGGCTCGGGAGCTAACCCAGAAGAATGCTGACCAATCTGAGAGCCGGGGTAAGTGCTTCGTCTTTTATCTCACGTGGGGGTGCGTCAGCGCACCCACTGGGTGTAGTCCCCGAGATTCGGGCCGACTGCTGAGCCGTTGGGTCGGATCTTCCTTGACGACTTCTTCCTTATTGCTTCTTTCTTTTCTACCATCCCTGCAGTGGCCAACGCCAGTATGAGGGAGCAGCTGGACGGGGCTCAGGCCGCCCTACGTGCTAAGGAGGCCGAGTTTGACACCTTGGCACAGGAGCGTGACCGCCTGGCCAAGAGGTTGGCCGACCAGGAGAAGAGCCACAAGGCGGCCCTGACGGCGGTGCAGGACAGCGAGGCCGCCCTCCAAGCCGAGTATGTGACAGAGGCGGCCAGCTGGGCCGAAGTGAAGGAGACGCTGATCAACGGCTATGGCCAGATCGAAGACTTGGTTGACGGTAGGCCGCCTTCTTCTTCGTCCTTGCTTGTCGCTTGCCGTTTGGCTCATATTTAAAAAAGAACGGTAGCATGGTAATAAAGGAGGGCAGTTCTTCTTGGGAGCGGCCCGCTCTTCGGGCTGCTCGTCTTCGACTGTGGCCACCTGCCGACTGGTGGAAGGCGGCATAGGGGCCTTGCGCTTGTGGTCGTTCTGGTAGGGGCGCCGATTGGAGTCGCCAGCCGGTGTCTTAGGAGCCGGAGCGAGCACCTTCCCAGAGGCGTCCACTCGGAGCTTGGTCTTCATCGAGGAGTCGGCTGTGGCGTACTTCTCTGCAATGACCAGCAGCTCGTCGAGGGTAGCCGGCTCATCGCAGAGGAGTCGATGCTTGAGGAGGGTGCCCTCTCGGCACTCGTCGGTGAAGTATTCGATGGCCTGCACCTCGTGCACCGCCTCGCAAAAGTTGCGGAGCTCGGCCCACCGCGTGAGGTAGTCGCGGGTCGATTCGCTGGGCCCTTGGACCCATAAGGAGAGCTGGCGGGGCTTGGGGGGCCGCTTGTACGTGCTGCTGAAGTTGCGGACGAAGACTTCCGTGAAGTCCAGCCAGCTGTTGACGCTGTAGGGCTTGAGGCTGTTGAGCCAGGTGCGTGCCATGCCTTGCAGCATGAGAGGGACGTACTTCACGGCTACGCGCCTATTGCCGTTCGCAATGCTGACGGCGGTAGAGTAGTCGATGAGCCAATCTTCCGGCTTCACAGAGCCGTTGTACTTGGGCGTGTCTCTGGGGAGCGAGAACCCTTTGGGGAAGGGTTCTTCGCGGATGCGGGGGCCAAAGCATGGCGGGCCGACATCATCTTCTTCTTCTAGCGCCAGGGATCGAGCTAGGCGGTCGATCCGGTGGCGGGCGTCGTTCTCGCGGATTCCCTTGCGGCGGCCTAGTCGGCCACCGAGAGTCGGATGGGTGACAGGCGGCGGGGTGAGACATCTCTCCCCACGAGGCGGGGGAGGAGGCAGATCGCCTTGGCGCTCCACTGCTCGAGGGCGGCCTTCCGCGTCGAGCTCGATGGTGATTCGACTCCAGCTGCGGCTAGCAGCCGGTTCCTTGTCCTTCCTTGCGCGGGCGCCGCTCGCAGTCGGCGATCAGGATGTCATGGCGTGCTCTCGGCGCGGGGGAGGGCTCTCAGCGCGGGCGGCGGCTTCGTGCCGTTCTGCGGCCGCATCGATCAGCTGCTGGATGCGCCTTGTCATGTAGGGGAGCTCATCAGCCCCCAGCCCATTCAGCTCTTCTGCTGCCGCCTGAGCAGCTCGCAGATTTTCGAGCGGTGTGGCGTAAACGGGGCGGTCCGCCCCCAGCACACTGGCGATGGCCGCGCCGCGCTTCTTGACGAGGCCGACTCGGCTCGGCCCGCCGTGAGGCGGCGTACCAAAAGCGGCGCGGTCGACTTCGCGCTGGTGGGCCTCGGTGAGGCGTCTCATGGAGGCTATCTTCTGGCCCTCCACGATGAGGGCGAGGCGGCGTGCCTCCAGGGTCTTGGCGTCGGCATCGGCCGGGATGGGAATGGACAAGTCATGCATCGCCGCTTCTAGGGCATCGTGAGCGTTCTCGCCTGAGTCAGCGACGTGGCTGATGACCAGCACCTCAGTGACAGCGCTGCTGCCGCTGTCAGCTCGAGGGAGAGGGTCGTCGAAGACTACCACGTCGGAGGGGTAGGCGTCGAACGATGCCGTGTCGGAGTCGACAAGCATCGGGTCGGTGGAGCCGACCGACTCCAAGTCTACAGCAAGCTCATTGGAGACGTGAAGCTGGTCGAGGAGGCTGATGAGGCGGCTCTCGGGGTAGTCCGTGCCTGCGTCGGACGCGGGCTCGTCGGAGATGCGAGTCTCGCCAAGAAGATCGGCGAGGCAGCTTGCCGTGCAGGCGTCGTCGACGCCTTGCAGCGCGTCGGGGCAAGCACCATCGGGCGTAGCAGGCTGGCTGCGCTCGCGGGGGAGAAAAAGGGTTCTCGTCCAGAACAGGTCTCCGGACGACGGTGCACCCGGCCCCACGGTGGGCGCAAAATGTCGGGTGGTAGGTGCGACATATGCCAACGGGTGGCTTATCATTGTGGGAGCCAGTAAAACATCGCCGGTGCCTAGAAACGGGATGAGGCGAAGACATGCACGCCGGCGGATCTTACCCAGGTTCGGGGCTCTCTGTGGAGATAACACCCCTAGTCCTGCTCTGCGGGGTCTCCGCATGATCACTAGATCAATACAAGTAGCTACAAGTGCTCCTTGAGCTGTTTGGCTAGAGGAAGAAGAAGGGCAAGGCTAGCTCTCCTTTTCTCTCTATGTGGTGTATGGAATTCTATGAGATCAACCCTTTGCACGGGTGTCCCGGGGGGTTTATATAGGCCTACCCCCAGGGGTACAATGGTAATCCGGCTAGGTGCGGGTCCTAGCCGTCAGTGTCTATGCTCGCCGGCTTCTCCGCCGGTCATTGGGGCCCGCCGGCTGCCGGCCTCTTGGCCGGCAGGCCGGCCCCACTGCTTGGGGGCTTTGTCGGCGGCTGGTTACTGTTGCCTCACCTCTGATGACGAGGGCTTTGTCGAGGTAAGCGTGGCTACAGTGTCACCGCCTTGCGAGCTCTCACTGTAGCCTTACCTCGTCTTGTCTCCTTAATGGGGCGCATGCTTTAAGGGAGGTAGCCGGCTATTGGGAGCCGACCACATCCCTGGCCGACTAGAGGAGGCCAGGCCGTCTTCAGATGTCTCTCTGGCAAAGGGGCCCGCCGCCCACGGGCCGTACTGGCACCTGTCGTGGGTGACATCGAGGCTAACATGGCTACAGTGCCACGCCGGACAGGGGATGGCTGGCCCGTACGGCGCCCTATGGCCATGCCTGTTCCGGGATTCGGGGGTAGTGGGCTGTACTGCGGCCACGCCCCATCCTATCGCCGTTACGTGGGTACAGTCTTAGTAGGTGCAGTCTTGGCCGGCTTTCTTCATGGCCGGCTTCTGGGAGTCGGCTTTCTTCATGGCCGGCTTCTGGGAGTCGGTCCTCTTGGGGCCGGCTTCCTAGAGTCGGCTATCTCGTATCTTTCTTGGGGGAGGTTTCTGAGGATGGGTCGCCTTCTGGGAGTCAGCCCTGGGGATAGCCGGCCGGGGGAAGGCGGCCCTATGCTTTGTATGCTTGAAGGCCTGAACGGCCTGATAATTTTTCGAAGAGCCAGGGAGAGTCGGTTAGGCTACCCGTGGCCATTTACTCCGACAAACACTGAGGACTGGCACGAAGCATGGCAGAGATTCCATATCCACATGAGGAATGTGCTCATGATCGAAGACTTTGTCTTTGTTGAACAACACTGAGAAATAAAAATTTGCCTGGCTGGCAGTCCAGAAACGCCTCTTCCTAATGCGAGTAGAGTCATAGGGGTTGTAGTCTGTGAAGAATACGTGCTCGCCGAAGAAGGCATCAGCCTTGAATGTTTGCTTCCTTGAGAATGGATCCTTTGGCTTGGGCAGTGGAGTGTCAGTCAGTTGCATGATGACCTCAGGAATTGCAATCGCAGGTTCTTCAGGCTGAGGAATTTCTGGTTCCTCTTCAGTGGCAGCCTGGTTCTTCAATTCTTCATTCTCATTTTCTTCAGCACTAGCGGCTGGAATGTCTTCATGAGCTTCATCAGATCCCATTTGAACTGTAGTGGCTGGGGACTGAGGAATTTGCTGCAGTGGAGTGAAGAGTGGAGAATTGGGGTGCTGACTTTCCCAAAAGTCATCATTCATCACTGGTGTGGTACATCCAATGTCCACATCTTCATCTTCAATTTCTTCAACGCCAGCCTCTTCAGCAGTAAACTGAGGCATAGGCGAGGAGACCGTGGGGGTTGAAGGGATTTTATCCACTTCAATTTCTTCATCCATCTGCTCTGACCTAGCAGCAGAAGGATTTTCTTCATCAGATCCGCTAGGGATCTCATATTCTTCATCAAAAGGGATGATTTCCTTTGATGGCATGGAGGAAACTGGAACAACATCAATTGGATTAGCAAATGAACTTGTCAATTTCTTCATCTTCTTCGGTGCTGAAGAATCTGAAGGAGTTGATGCTTTCCTTTTCTTCACAGCTGCACGCTCTGCAGCCTTGGTCTTCTTCACATCTGATGCAGATGGAAGGATTGGAGTTAGAGTAGGCGCAGGAGGAGCAGAGGAATTTGGTTCAGTTTCTTCAGGCACAACTGATGCAGTTGCCCTGACCTCTTCATTTTCTTCAGGCGCACCACTAGTGGGTGCCCTGGCAATTTCTTCAGTGGCTGAAATGCAGTCATCAGCCTTGGAACTCACATTTTCTTCAGCAGCCTGATTGCCATCAGCGGTGCTGGCATGTTCTTCAGTTGGCTGAGCAGATGCTTCAGCCTGAGGAATTTCTTGTTGCGTTGGAGCTGCAACATTGGCGGTGAACTTCTCGGTCAGTTTAACAAACCTGACCTTGGCTCCTTTCCAATCAGCATAGTATGCGTTGAAATCATCACTGAGGACTTTGATTTCAGACTGGATCTTTACAAGTTCATCAGTTGTCATAGAGACAACATTGTTCTTCAGGAACTTCTCCTTCCTGTACTGTGCTTTCTTGAGCTGCCTGGCCTTCTCATATTTCCATTTTTCTTCTTGGATGAAATGGGTCTGCATGTGACTTTGGCCAGGTGTCAACTTGAAATCAGGCATAGGAGTGTTTGGGTCCTTGTGCCAGAGGTCAATGTAGTCGAGGATCAATTTTGGATCCAAAAGCAGTGGCACATATGTGCCCTTGGCTCTAGCGGCCCTGACTTGCCTATCTCTGATGATCTCAGCAAGTTCTTCATCATCAGCTTCGTCTTCTTCATACGGCACTTGGAAGGCGACCTACTTCTTCTGAGGACTTGGGCGAGAGCCTCGTCCAGCAGTGGTCTTTATCTTTAGCAGAGAGGGTCCTGTTGAAGAATTTGGTGCAGCTGAGGAACTAGCTGAAGCTCCTGAGGCAATAGAGATGCCTGTAGTCCTTTGGCACGTGGCGAGATGCACAAATGCTGAGGATTTTGTCGGAGCAGCTGAGGACTTTGGAGGAGCAGGAGCAGCTTGAGGAATTGGCCATGAGGGCTTAGCTGAGGAAATTGGCCGTGAGGGCATTGAAGAAGAGGCACTTGGCTTGTGCGCATGCTTCTTTGCCATGGATTTCTTCGGCCTTACAGAGGCCTCAGCAGCAGCAGCAGTGGAATCTTCGTTGAATTTCTTCACTGCATCTTTTGCCTGTTTGGCCAACTTGGCCTGGCGCTTGGCCCATTTTCAGGAAAATCCTCACCGCGCTTGACGCTAGTGGGATCTGCCTCTTGGCCAGGTGCCAATGGTGGTCTTGAGCATGGAGGAGTAATAGCGAATTTCTTCATGTATTTTGGAGTCACATACCTGTACTCCCTCCATTATTTTGCCCATCTCCTTTCTATCCTCTGAATGCGCACTTTGCGCTGATTCTTATCTTCCTCAGAGGGTGTGCAGTACCCAGCATAGGTGTCCTTAGGGATTTCAAAGGCAGTATTGATTTCAGGCCTCTTTCCTCCTTTCTGTGGCTTCTTTCCATCAGCCATTTTCTTCAGTTGAGGAATTTGAACAATTGAACTCTCTGAAGAAGTATGCAACTTTTCTTCGAGGAACGCTGCAAATGAGTTAAGTTGATGAGAACCTAGTGATTCAGCAGCGGACATGAGTACCTGTGAACAGAGTATAGTTGCGAGGAATTTGGAGAGGTCATATGCGTTCTCAGAAGGTTTTTCAAAAAGAACAAGTTTGAGGAATTTGACCAGATGAGTCTTGAAGAATTTCACTAAGCGTTCTTTGTCTTAGGTTCCAGAGTTGTATAGATCGAAGATCCACACAATTGAGGAATCTTGAAGAAAAATGATGCTTAGAGAAACGAATCAAGAACAGATGACAAGTGAGGTGTTCAGTGTGTGAAAAATTTGAGAAATAAACACCTTTGAAGATTTTGTCGAAGTCACTAGAATCAAGGAGGGCAGTAAAAGTAACTTTTAATTACCCTGAACGAAGAACACGACGAACTGGGATGTGGAGAAGTGAAGCTCGTCTGTGCAGATCTTCCACGCCCTAACATGGCGGAGGAAGACGGCTACGGCGGCGGCGGAGTGAAGATTTCCGCGGCCGGCGCGAGTACGGCGGCGATGAGGTCGAGGCAGTGAAGCTCTTCCTCACCGGCAACGATGATGTAGCGGCGGCGCTAGGGTTTGAGAAGCTCGAGCTGGAGAGAGGTCGAGCGGAGTAAAAGAAGTGAGGAAGGGGAGAGGGGGTATTTATAGCCACGGTGAAAAACTGTTCGCCCGAAGAAATTGGACGAATGTGCCCCTGACCCTTCTCATTCGCTTGACATGTGTCACCCACGTACTGAGAAGTGGAGATCGTGTTAGATCGTGGGTGAATAGATAAGTATATCATGGGAAGCGGAACGGTTTGAGCGGCAAAGCCGAAAATTTGGATAAGATAAGTTAAAAGTTCCGTTCGCAAATTCTTCAGCTGACAAGGACATAGTGAAGATTTTGAACGAGTTTCAAATAGAACGCACATGAAGAATTTGTGAATAGATTGGGTTGAGTATAGCATAGAGGGGGAAGGGTCCGATCACATTCACTTAGCAGAAAAACCAATTTGAAGAATTAGCCATAAGTGAATGTTGTAGAGGACATAAACTTATATATATATATATATATATATATATATATAGCCAATGAAGAAAAACGACGAAAACAGTGAAGCTTTTGCAAAGTTGAAGAATATGAACAACTGAGGAATTTCAAAAACTGAGGAAAAACTCAAATTGAAGATTTTCAACTTTTGTGGTGGCGTGACCCACCGTATAAGAATGATTATTTCAGACACCGCGTACAATTGTCGTAGGGTTCTGAAAATCAAATTCTTCATTACTTTCTTCACACTTAGAGTGTTATTCTTCATTGATTGAAGAAAAACGTTTCTTCATGTGTTGCACATCTAAGTCATCAACTTTGCATAAGTGTTAGGATGAGTGTCCTTTTCAAAGAACATTCGAAGATTCTAAGATATTTAGCTCACACCGCAACTTGCTAAATCTCTTCTCATCCAAGGGCTTTGTGAAGATATTGGCTAGCTGTTCTTCAGTCTTCACATGCTCAATAGAAATGTCGCCCTTCAACACATGATCGCGAAGAAAATGATGACCAATATGAATGTGCTTTGTCTTCGAGTGCTGAACTGGGTTGTGAGCAATCTTGATGGCACTCTCATTATCATAGAAGAGAGGCACATTCTTCACGTTGACGCCGTAGTCCTTGAGAGTTTGCTTCATCCACAGCAATTGAGCACAGCAAGAACCAGCAGCAATGTACTCAGCTTCAGCAGTAGACAGTGATACGCAATTCTGTTTCTTCGAGGACCAACAGACCAAAGATCGTCCGAGGAAATGACATGTACCAAATGTTGACTAGCGATCCACACGATCACCAGCATAGTCAGAGTCAGAATATCCAATGAGATCAAAAGCCGAGCCCTTGGGGTACCATAATCCAAGTGTTGGTGTGTGAGCTAGATATCGAAGAATATGTTCACAGCCTTATGGTGTGATTCCTTCGGTGTATCTTGAAGTCGGGCACACATGCAAACACTAAGCATAATATCTGGCCTAGACGCACATAAATACAATAAAGAACCAATCATGGAGTGGTATACCTTTTGATCGAAGTCAATACCATTTTCATCAGTGCACAGATGGCCATTTGTGGGCATCGGAATTTTGACGCCTTTGCAATCTTGCATGCCGAATTTCCTCAGTACATCCTTGAGGTATTTCTCCTGAGATATGAATATGCCATTGCGCTGTTGACGAATTTGAAGACCTAAGAAGAATTTCAACTCTCCCATCATAGACATTTGATATTCTTCACTCATCATATAGGCAAATTCATCACTATAACGTTGGTCAGTACAGCCAAAGATGATATCATCAACATATATTTGGCATACAAACAAGTCATCATCATATGATTTAGTGAAAAGAGTAGGGTCGAGTGAACCGTGTTTGAAGCCTTTCTTCATGAGGAATTCCTTCAAAGTATCATACCACGCCCGAGGGGCCTGCTTGAGGCCATAGAGGGCCTTATTTAGTCTGAAGACTTTGTCAGGATGCTTAGGATCTTCAAAACCTAGGGGTTGAGCAACATATACTTCTTCCTCAAGCTTACCATTGAGGAATGCACTTTTCACATCCATTTGATATAAAGTGATATCATGATGGTTAGCATAAGCAAGTAATATGAGAATAGCTTCAAGTCTAGCAACATGTGCAAAAGTTTCATCAAAATCAATTCCTTCAACCTGTGTGTAGCCTTGAGCTACTAGCTGTGCCTTATTCCTCACCACAAGGGCATTTTCATCTTGCTTGTTGCGGTAGATCCACTTTGTGCCAATGATATTGTGTTGGCGAGGATCTGGACGATTGACCAGTTCCCAAACGTTGTTGAGCTCGAACCGATGTAATTCTTCTTGCATGGCCTGAATCCACTCAGGCTCTAGAAATGCTTCATCTACCTTAGTGGGCTATGTGATAGAGACAAAAGCATAGTGCACACAAAAGTTAGATAAATGTGAAGCTTTTGAGCGTGTGAGAGGACCTGGTGCTTCAATGTCATCGATGATCTTTTCAACTTGCACTTCTTTTGCAACGCGAGGATGAGTAGGTTGTCGTCGAGGAATTTGATCAGCATTTTCTTCAGCACCATTTTCTTCAGCAATTTCTCCAGTTGCATTAGCTCGACGTTCTTCACGTTCTGGAATGAATTCTTCAGCAGATTCTTCGGTAGGAATGACATCCTCAGCAGCCTTGAACTTGATAGTTTCCTCAGGTGCTGGTTCATCTATCACAGAGGGTAGGTGCTCTCTTTGAGAGACATTAGTTTCATCGAACCGCACATCTACAGTTTCAACAACCTTGTGAAGAACGGTGTTGAAGACTCTGTAGGTGTGCGAGTCCTTTCCGTAACCAAGCATAAAACCTTCATGTGCTTTCGGTGCAAATTTAGCATTGTGATGAGGATCTCTAATCCAACATTTAGCACCGAAGACTTTGAAATAACTCACATTGGGTTTCTTGTCAGTGAGGAGTTCATAGGCAGTCTTCTTGAAGAATTTGTGAAGATATACCCTGTTGATGATGTGGCATGCAGTATAAATTGCCTCAATCCAGAAGTGATGAGGAGTCTTGTACTCATCAAGCATAGTGCGAGCCATCTCAACAAGAGTTCTGTTCTTGCGCTCCACGACGCCATTCTGCTGAGGAGTATAAGGAGCAGATAACTCATGTGTAATACCAAGTTCATCAAGATAGTCATCAAGACCAGAATTCTTGAACTCACTTCCATTGTCACTTCTGATGTGCTTGATCTTCACACCAAAGTTGGTTGAAGCCCTCGAGGAAAATCGTTTGAAGACTTCCTGCACTTCATGTTTGTAAGTAACAATGTGTACCCATGTGTAACGAGAGTAATCATCAACAATAACAAGCCCATAGAGAGATGCATCATTTGTGACAGCTGAGTAATGGTTAGGACCAAAGAGGTCCATGTGAAGCAATTCGAATGGTTGAGTAGTGGTCATGATAGTCTTCGCTGGATGCTTAGCCTTGGTCATCTTTCCAGCTTCACAAGCTCCACACAAGTGATCCTTGAGGAATTTGACATTCTCAATGCCAATGACATGCTTCTTCTTTGCAAGCGTGTGCAAATTCCTCATGCCTGCATGACCAAGTCGTCGATGCCATAGCCAACCTTCTGAAGCTTTTGAGTAGGCACACGGCCGGTTGCGGTCCTGTAGAGAAATCAAAAATATACAAGTCTCCTCTCCTAAAGCCTTCGAAGACTTTGGAATTGTCAGCTTCCATAACCACAACACAACGATACTTGCCAAATACAACTACCATATCAAGATCACAAAGCATTGAGACAGACATGAGGTTGTATCCTAAGGACTCGACAAGCATGACTTTGTCCATGTGTCAATCCTTTGTGATCGCAACCTTACCTAGACCCAATACCTGACTTTTGCCTTTGTGAGCGAAGATGATATGCTTCAGACGCGATGGTGATAAGAGAGCATCAATCAATAGATTCTTGTCACCAGTCATGTGATTTGTACATACACTATAGAGGACCCACTCAGTGGCTTTGGGTTGATCATCCTTTTCACCATCTGCCATAAGGCATGGTGAGGAGGATGATTATTCTGGTTCGAATTTCATTGATTTGAGAGATTCCTTCAAGTCCTCAAACCAAGGATCATGACAGGTTCGATGACCTTCATAGAAATCAGAGAGACGGTCCCAGATAAGCTTCGCATGATCGAGATGCATAACGTTCCTGGACTGATTTTGAGCAGACAGGAGCAGATGACGCCCTTCGCCATGAGGTTGAGAAGAGTGTACTTGCGAATGTCATCAGCTTCCGCCGTCTTGCACAGATCGGTAAGACCAATCTCAGTGACGGTCCACAGTTCGCTGTTCATCGCCATGAGGCGCTTCTTCATCATGGCCTTCCACTTGGGATAATCATGGCCGTCAAAGATGGGACATGTCACTTTCTTCATACCTGCGGTCGACATAACTAAAACTCCAGGTGTTAAACCAAAATCACACAGAACAAGGGAGTACCTTGCTCTGATACCAATTGAAAGTGCGTTATATCGACTAGAGGGGGGGTGAATAGGCGATTTTTATAGACTCTTCACTGAGGAATTTGTGGGTGAGGAAATTCCTTAGCGAAGAACTACTTGCAGCGGAATAAGTACTCAAAAGTATGCATAGCAGAACACAAGCATAGTCATCATGATGAAATGAAAACAAGCACAGAGTACAGAAAGCGTAAACACAGGATAACACAGGATGAAGACAAACAGACTGAAGAAATTGAGAAAGTCTTCAGTCAAAGTCTTCAAACACAGATATGACAATCACACAACACAGTAATGAGGAAATGAAAAAGTAGAGGAAATAGAACCAGAAGGCTTGATGAAGACAATGATTTGGTAGACCAGTTCCAACTGCTGTCTCAGTTGTACGTCTGGTTGGAGCGGCTAGGTATTTAAACCTGAGGACACACAGTCCCGGACACCCAGTCCTGAACACACAGTCCAGGACACCAAGTCCTCACCGTATTCTCCTTGAGCTAAGGTCACACAGACCTCGCCCAATCACTCGAGGTAAGTCTTGAGGTGACTTCCGAACCTTCACAAACTCGGTCACTCGGCGATCCACAATTTCCTCTTGGATGCTCTAGACCATGACGCCTAACCGTCTGGAAGAAGCACAGTCTTCAAAGGTAACAAGCGTCGGATCCACGCAGGATCAATCTCTTCAGTGATGCTCAATCACTTTGGGTTTGTAGGTGTTTGGGTTTGGGGTTTTCCTCACTTGATGATTTTCGCTCAAAGTCCTCGGAGGATGGGATGCTCTCAAATGACAAGTGTCAGTTTCTCTCGGAGCAGCTAACCAGCTAGTGGTTGTAGGGGGCGGCTATTTATAGCCTAGGGAGCAGCCCGACATGATAAGACATAAATGACCTTCAATGATATGACCGTTAGGTGGGTACATATTTTGGGACAGCTGGCGCATAGCACAGCAACGGTCGGAAATTTGAGTATCAAATTCCTCAGGGCTATCATGTTCCTCACTGTGTAGGCAATCCGGACTAGCGAATTCCTAACTCCTCAGTCAGAACAAATTCCTCAGAGACCAGAAGAACTTCGTCTCTGTCACTGAAGAATATGACTGAACTGTATGAGATTTCCAATGGCTTCACTCGAAGGGATTGGTAGGTGTAGGATTTTGAGTTGAGCATCACATGGAAAAATTTCCTTAGTATTTCCTCGACCCCTTTAACAGTACGGTGTTTCCTATGACTCAAGAAAGAGAAAATGAAACTACGAAAACAAAAGTCTTCACACTTCATGTTCCTCAAATGAATACCAAGTCTTCAAGGTCACACCAATTTCTTCACTTTCAAAGTCTTCAGAAAGAATTCAGAAATACCAAAGTCTTCAGTCAAAGAACTTCATTTTTAGGGGTTGACTTTCTCTGTAAATATCAAACTCCTCATAGACTTATAGACCTATGTACACTCACAAACGCATTAGTCCCTTAACCTATAAGTCTTCAATACACCAAAATCACTAAGGGGCACTAGATGCACTTACAATGCCAATAACCATGGGCTTGTCATCTATGCCATAAGTGCAAATTGGGATGCATAGTCACTACGATGAGATTGCAAATATGACATATGGTTGATCTCATGCATAGAATATGACAAGTCAAGCGGGTTGTCAAACATGATGTGACCTAGAGAATTGTCACAAGAAATCCTATGTAACATGGCGTCACAACTAATAGACTCGACATGAGAATCATCATACTCATCGTAAATGGGCAAGAAATCATCACATGAGGAAGTCGCACAAGCATGAAGCATGGAAATAGGTTGATCAACATCATGTAAGCAATCAATGTCAAGAATGTCCACTAGTGGGACTAGAGCATCACCTTCACCTATATTACCGTTCTCATTCCACTCAAGTGGTGTAGGTGAGGTGGGAGAGACCAAATGGTGGTCATCTTCATCTTGATGGAACCATGTGGGGGGTGCATCATATTCCACCATGGCCATCGTCTTGTCCAAAGGTAGGACGAAGTCGTCGAGAATCGGCGCGTCATCATATATGGGACCTAGCACCAAATGACAAGACACAATAGAGGTAGACGTTAAGTCGTTAGAAATCATAGTGGCCTCACATGCCCTATCAACTACCTCACTCTCTCTATGTGGTGCCTCACTCACTCCCTCAAAATAGGTGCACTCAAACTCACATATGGTGGAGTCACTCATCTCACTCAAGTGGTGGGGGTTGTGGCTCTCCTCACATGGGAATTGTGGCAACACATCATATATATATGGGGCTAGTGGTGAAGTCACTGTCACTCTCAATATGGTGGCAAAAGTCACTCAAGTCATCATACGTCACCGTGGTCGAGGTGAAATACTCAACCATCTCATCGCTGTCACCATGGATGAAGGCCGAAGATGGCACATCATCACTCTCCTCCATGACCGAAGGGAAAATCCCATGCTCGATCATCTCGTCCTCGTCGCCGTGGATGAAGGCCGAAGATGGAACAACATCACTCTCGCCTCCTAAGATGGAAGCATCATCCTTGCTCGTCACCATGTCGCATGCCTCCAAAGCTTGTTCCTTGAGGGTCTCCGTAGTCGTACTCGTCGCCGCACCGTCTTGAAAAAGAGTCATGGAGGACTCATCATCATCAATGCCACATAGAGGGATGGCAGTGAAGTCGAACTTGGGAGCATCATCTTAGAGCTCGTCGGGCTTGGACATCTTGGTGGTACTATCCTCATGCTCGTTGTCATAGAGCTTGGTCGCCGCGAAGTGTGCTTGGGGTGGAGAAGCCTTGGCCTTCATGAGTTCTCGTTCCGCCTTGAGAGCACCAATGTAGTTGTCGTCGAGGGACTTGTAGTTCTCGAGGAAGATAGTCTTGGAGATGTCGTTGTTCAATCCCATCATGAAGTGGAACTTCATTGACATGGGGTGGTCCACGTCGGCTCGTCGCAAGGCTTTCTTTATCTCCTTGAAGTACTCGTCGATGGACTTGGATCCTTGGGTGGTGTTCTCCAATTGGCATAGAAGTTGTTCCGTGTAGGTTGGAGGCACGAACTCTCGCCGCAAAGCTCTCTTCGTCTTGGGCCAACTCATGTCGTAGCTCTCCGAATGTGTGTGAAGCCACCATATGGATGCGTAGTCGTGGAAGTTTATAGTGGCGCACTTCACTTGATCTTCGGAAGGGACTTGATGTAGCTTGAGGTAGTCGTCCATCAAACGCTCCCACTCGAGATACTCCTCGGGTTCTTGAGTCCCATAGAAAGGAATCTTGTGGTCGGTGCCGAGGTCGTAGTAGCTCATGGAAGTCGCAGACTTGAGCTTGGGGAGCTTCTCTTGAACGTAGTCTTGAGGTGCTTGTAGGCGAAGATGTCGTATGTCCGTAGGCGAAGATGCCTTGAAGTTGCTTGGCGAAGATGCCAAGGGAGATGGTGAAGTCGTTGAGCGGTTGTTGGTGTTGAGCTCTTGACCTTCATGTTCTTGTTGGTGATGGTGTCGATGTCGATGTGACCTTGCCGGAGATGGTAGCTTGGAAGCATGTGTACTTGAGCGTCTTCTCGAAGATGAGGAAGATCTACTGTAGGACTTGATGAGGGCTTTGATCTCATCCATTTGAGCTTGCATCTTGGCGTCAGTAGAGTTATTCGTGGCATTGAACCCGTCGTTGTTGTTGTAGACTGAAGGTGAAATGCCTTGGCTATCCATCACAAGACACGAGTAGAGGTGAGTAGGAAATGAGATAAACAATACCAAGTTACCTTTTCCCAAAGTTGAGGATGTATCTCGTTTCACTCAATGTGAGATGAAAGAATAGTGGAATTGGTACCGGACTTGTTCACTCACACCTACAAACTAAAGCTTATGGAGTAGCTCGGTGAGGATAGTGGCACAAAAATTTAATGCAAAACGTTAGCAAGAGTCAATAATGTTGAAAGAGATTAACAAATTCGCAAGTGAAACAAGTAGACCAATAGCAACGAATGGCACATAGAAACGCACACACAGATAGATAAATGGGGTCGTGCAACCAAGGAATGAGCACAAAATGTGGAATCCACGGAAAACGCTCGTGTTGCACAACTCAAGAGAGACGCTAGCACGATTGCTCAATAGGCGGATATGACACTTGTGCACAACCTATAAGATGCAAAATGGATAAACTTGTGCAATGTGGTATGATGCTATGGCACTTGCTTACAAGCTTCTTTGATCTTTCTCTTTTGCTTAAAAGCTTTATTCTCCTTTTTTTATATGGCCACGATGCACAAACCAACATAGCAAATGTGTATATGCGGGAACAATCTTGTTACACACGAGATGATATGATATGAAAATACGAATATGATATGGTATATATGCAATGGATGGTGTGGATCGATGATCACTAATGTGCACAAGTAACGTTGCCGGCAAAACTCAAATGGCTAGTCTCGATAGGCAAGTGATGCAAAAAGGGCTAGGGGTTATCAATGCAATTGCAAGGTAATATACAATGGAGGGATACCACGATACCAAGATGATATGGATGTTACCGTCCGAGGCGATGATGAGTGGCGGTGTTCTTGATGTAGATACCAAGATGATGGAGACTCGTCCCTAAGTAGCTGGAACACCTTAGGAAACGGAAAAACCGCGAACTCAAAATCTCAAAGGTAATTTCAAATGGTGGTAGCGGAAAGCGGTGGTGGTGTTGCGGAAGCTCAATGGGATTGCGGAAATGCAATAATGGGGTTTGGAGTATGCAATGCGGAAGTCGAGGGTAAGGTGGTAGACTATACATGGTGTCGGAGTTGAAAGCACGTCCCTAAGTAGCCGAAACACCTTAGGAGACACAACTCACAACACAAACAAAATTGGGTTATATGGGGTGGTGGAAGTGTATGGTGGGTAAGCCTATGCAGAAGTTATGTTGGTGGTTGAATGAAGAAGCAATTGTCCCCAAGTAGCCAAAACACCTTAGGATACTCGAATCACAACTCAAACAACCACAAATGCTAAGGGGAACAAAATGTGTTAGGTTGCGGAAGTCGATGGTGTTTATGCGGAAGTTATGGTGGAAGCCCTAGGCAAAGATGCCAAAATGCCAAACATTTGATGGAGTCAAATGGTGATGTAACCTATCTAGATGGATAGAGGATGCCAATAGCTACTCAACAAGCTAAAGAACGCAAAAATCGGACTCCGGGTGTGAAAGTTACGGTCAAAACGGTGAAACACGGGAGGCTGATGCTCCAGGGGTCGGACATCCGGGGTCGGGGCCGGATATCCGGGACCTAATGTCCAGAAACTTGCGCGATTTTGCACTCCACGAGCCGGATGTCCGGCTTGGGGCCCGGATGTCCGGCCTAATGCCCGGATGTCCGGCCCGACGATTCCAGATCAGGATTTGGACTTTGAAAATCGATTTGGGGCGGAAGTTGATGATTTCAAGGGCAAAATTGGAGAGATTTCGTGGATGGAAGGTTGGGAAACTTGGGGAAATGCTAGATTCACTTGAAACCAAGCAAATCCATGGATCAAATTCAACAAACATCATCAAACCAACAAATCACAAAAAAAATTGGGGTTATTTTTTAGGGGAATTTTCGAATTTGTGTAACATCCCAAATTTTCAATTTGGAATGTTATACATTAGATCATCATGCATAACCTATTTTATTGCATTTTGTCTTGCGATCCTAGAAATTCTACGCAACTCAAGGACCCACGGAGAGAGTTGGGGATTTCGTTATTTTCATATTTGGGTTTTCTCAAATTTTGAAAATAGGATCATTTGTTTTAATTATTTTTCTCTCCGAAAATATTTCATATCAAAATTATATGAGAGGGGATAATATGACTTCTCCAAAAATAATGAAATATCGGAGTAAAAATATTAAAAACAAATATTTGATTTTATTTGGATTTTATTTGAATTAGGAAAAATATGCGTTTTTCAAAATTGCATTCTAGGCCAAATAAATGTTCATCTTGTTCTAAATATTTTATTTAGACAGAGAAAATTTGTTTTGGCATTTTTAGATTTTTATTTATTTTTCTAGTATTTATTTAAGTTTCGGCGGAATGTTATTTAAAAAAAACTGTTCGCGCGCCCGACTGGGGCGAAGGCCCGGCCGAGCCGGCCCAAGCCCGCGCCGTCGCCGTCTCCCGCACCGGCTCGGGACCGGAGTCCCGAGCGAAGCCGCCACCGCCGCCCGAGTCCGGGAGGAGCACGCCGCCCGAGTCCGGGAGGAGCACGCCTCCCGAGACGGCCCCTCCCCCAAGCCAGCCACCGCCCCCTCCTCTTAAATACCGCCGCCACCGACACCCACCACCACCACCACCCGAGCCGCCCCGCCAAACCCCGCCGTT